>NC_069499.1:286717516-287017516 GCF_027579735.1 Bombina bombina
TAAGTCTGTTTATATACAGCAACAATTAATGTTTACTTTAAATATTTTGCATACAAAAGGCAAGCTAAGAGCTATTCAAGGCTATGAAATACAGTTTAAAAACACAATTTGCTCTTTTCAATCTACCACAATTTTTAATACTTTACCAGGATGAACACCAATCGATATCCAATATCTCTCAGCAGGTTTTAATCTCACCTCAGGAATACCAATAAGTATATTTTGCAATCAATCAGAAAGGTATATCAGCTTTGCCAGAGTACTGGTCCTTTTTACGCCCAACAAACCAGTTACAAGTTAGCTTAGCAGAATCTGTGTCCTGTCTCTCTCTCTTGCTCTTACTTATATAAGTTTCCATCATAGGTGAGAATATGGGTGGCCCTTCGTGCTTGCCCCTTCTGATTTGGTATCTGGAATATCTAATCGGATTGGCCCTTACGGAGCTGAGCATGGTCACCATGGAAACGCATCTTTTAACAGTTAAGTCCCTATTTGTCATACTGGGTTCCGGCCCTCGGGTGGCAGCATGACAACACAAAACGGATTCACCTGAACATTTCTAACAGTGAAAGAAAATATTTCTTTAAAATATGTAATAACTGCCATCATTTCTTGCATTAATAACTTACAATCCGAATTCCAGGCAGGATAACCTCATGTCAATTTTCTGATTATTTCTATACTAAACACCATTATATTATATTAAAATAATGGTACAGTAGGCTTGCTGTATTGATTCTCTGTTAAAGTAACATTGTCTGTTTAAGTATAATAGCTAACCAAGCTATTTTCTAAATTATTTGCTTTGCAAGGGTTGCATTTTTATTTTAAAAAAAGGAAATAACTAAATAACTTTATTTCTAGCATTCCATTTTTTTTTTTGTTTTTCTGTCTGTGTGGGTAATTAGGGGTGGGATTATTTTCACCTGTTTGGGCCTTGGAAGCCTATAAATTTAGCACATTTACTCTGTGAGCTTGCTCTTTTAGGCTTGCTGTATTGATTCTCTGTTAAAGTAACATTGTCTGTTTAAGTATAATAGCTAACCAAGCTATTTTCTAAATTATTTGCTTTGCAAGGGTTGCATTTTTATTTTAAAAAAAGGAAATAACTAAATAACTTTATTTCTAGCATTCCATTTTTTTTTTTTTCTGTCTGTGTGGGTAATTAGAGGTGGGATTATTTTCACCTGTTTGGGCCTTGGAAGCCTATAAATTTAGCACATTTACTCTGTGAGCTTGCTCTTTTAGGCTTGCTGTATTGATTCTCTGTTAAAGTAACATTGTCTGTTTAAGTATAATAGCTAACCAAGCTATTTTCTAAATTATTTGCTTTGCAAGGGTTGCATTTTTATTTTAAAAAAAGGAAATAACTAAATAACTTTATTTCTAGCATTCCATTTTATTTTTTTTTTCTGTCTGTGTGGGTAATTAGGGGTGGGATTATTTTCACCTGTTTGGGCCTTGGAAGCCTATATATTTAGCACATTTACTCTGTGAGCTTGCTCTTTTAGGCTTGCTGTATTGATTCTCTGTTAAAGTAACATTGTCTGTTTAAGTATAATAGCTAACCAAGGTAGTTAGGCAAACAAGGTTTTGGGGTAACCAAGGGGAAATATATTTATTTTATACTTTTAAGTTAAACCTTTTATTAAGAATGTGTGAGAATCTCATTCAGTGTACAGCTTGCCACATGTTTGCATCACTGGAGCAGCCGCTTCTGGGATTATATGTTTGTGGCAAGTGCGAGCATATTGTCTCTTTAGAAACTCGTATTGGGGATCTGGAGGAACGAATTGCAACACTACATGAAATTCAGACACTTGAAAGGGAAATGGATAGGACTGAGCTGGTTGTTAATGGTTCCAGCAGTGGGAATGGGGAGGATTCAGATGAGGAGACTCCAGGATGTAGCTGGGTCACAGTTAGAGGGCGAAGTAAGCGGAAGAGACAGGCCAGTTCTGAGCTGGTACACCCCAATAGATTTGCAAGATTAAGTGAAGATGTTGGGGATATCAGTTCAGGGGTGGCAGTGTCAGAGAGGGCCGTGTTGCCTAGTATAGTGAACAGTCCTTTAGCTGTGGAAGAGGAGCATACTATGTTGGGCAGTCCTTCAGTCATGGAAGAGGGGCATACAAGTCAGGGCCAGAGGCAGATGTTGGTGGTAGGAGACTCTATTATAAGGAAGGTTGATAGGGTAATTTGTCATCCAGACCCTTTACATAGAACAGTTTGCTGTCTTCCAGGGGCTCGTGTTAGGCATATTGTGGAGCGTATTGATAGATTGTTAGAGGGATGCGGGTCTGATCCTGCAGTCATGGTGCATATTGGTACTAATGAAGAAATCAGTGGGAGATGGAGAGTCCTAAAAAATGACTTCAGGGAGTTAGGTAGCAAGCTTAAAGCAAGGACATCCAAAGTAATATTTTCTGAGATATTACCAGTGCCGTGTGTTAACTCAGTAAGGCAGAAGGAGCTAAGGTCTGTTAATTCATGGCTAAAAACATGGTGTAAAAATGAGGGGTTTGGCTTTTTAGAACACTGGGCTGATTTTTCACTAGGGTACAAATTGTACAGTAAGGATGGATTGCACCTGAATGACATGGGTGCAGGTGTGTTGGGGGAAAGGATGGTAGCACGTTTAGAGAACCTTTTAAACTAGGCAAAGGGGGGGAGGGTCAATTTGAACAAAATAGAACAGAGAGATCAGTGTCTGAATATGTCACTCCATTAATATCTCAAGGAAGGGATGACTTAAGAAATGTCACATTAGAAAGTATAGAGGAAAGTACACCAAGTAGCAGCAGAAAGCACATGAAAATTAAATGTATGACAACAAATGCAAGAAGCATGACAGGTAAAATGGGGGAGCTGACGCTCTTAGTTGCAGAAGAGGACTATGATGTTATCAGTATAACTGAAACTTGGTGGGATGATTCACATGACTGGGCAGTTAACTTAGAGGGGTATACATTATTTAGGAGGGACAGGAATAATAAAAGGGGTGGAGGAATCTGCATGTATATTAAACCTGACCTTAAACCTACAATAAGGGAAGATATTTATGATACAAGTGACAATGTAGAGACCCTGTGGGTTGAAATAAAGAGTGGGGGGAAAAATCCTAAAAAAATATTACTAGGAACATGCTACAAGCCTCCCAACATTAGTGACCCAGAGGAAACTCAACTACTTATCCAAATAGGTAAGGCTGCTAATAACAGTGCTGTAATTATGGGAGATTTTAACTACCCTGATATAAACTGGGCCAATGAAACTAGTAATTCAGCTAAGGGGGATAGATTTTTAAATGTTCTCAGGGATAACTTCTTGTCACAATTAATAGAGGAGCCAACTAGGAGTAAAGCTATATTGGATTTAGTGCTATCAAACAATACAGATATAATATCAAACATAGAAGTTAAAGAACATTTGGGTAACAGTGATCATAACATGGTCACATTTGAAATCTCTTTTCATATGCAGTGTTTTAAAGGCTTAACTAAGACTTTTAATTTCAAGAAAGCAAAATTCAACGATTTAAGGAAATCATTAAATAATATAAATTGGGACAATGTATTTTCTAATAAAAATACAGAGGATAAATTGATAATATTTAAAAATTTGTTAAATAAATATACATATCAATACATACCATATGGTTATAAAAATAAAAATAAAAAAAATAAGCCGTTATGGCTAAATAAAAATGTGTTAAAAGAAATTAGGAAAAAACGTAGGGCATTTAAATTATTAAAAGAAAAAAGTACAGACTCAGCATACAATATTTATAAGGAATGTAACAAAGCATGCAAAAAAGCAATCAAATTAGCCAAAATTGAAAATGAAAAATTAATTGCCAAGGATTCTAAGTCTAACCCTAAAAGGTTCTTTAAGTACATAAATAGCAAAAAATCTAAGAAGGATAATATAGGTACATTAAAATGTGTGGAGGGTAGCATGATAAATAATGACAGGGAAAAGGCTGAGGTACTAAACCAGTTTTTTTCTTCAGTATACACAAGAGAGGAACCATTGAATGATACTTTGGAACAGAATAGAACATGCCAGTCCATACCACTAACTGGGTTTTGTTTAGAGGATATCAGGAAAAAACTAAAAAATATTAAGGTAAATAAAACTCCAGGCCCAGATGGAATACACCCAAGGGTGTTAAGTGAACTTAGCACTGTTATAGACAAACCTTTACTCTTAATTTTTCAAGACTCATTATCCTCAAGCATGGTACCCCAGGATTGGCGTAAAGCTGATGTGGTGCCACTCTTCAAAAAGGGAAGCAGGGATGATCCAGGAAGCTATAGACCAGTTAGTCTGACATCAATAGTGGGGAAGATATTTGAAGGGATTATAAGGGATTATATTGATGAGCATATTCGTGTAAACAAGATTATGAGTTCTAATCAGCATGGCTTTAGGAGAAATAGATCATGTCAAACTAATCTAATTAGATTCTACGAGGAAGTAAGTAAAAATATAGATAAAGGGGAATCAGTTGATGTGATATACTTAGATTTTGCAAAGGCATTTGATACAGTGCCACATGAGAGATTAATGCACAAAATTAAGGGACTGGGAATAGCTGAAAATGTTAGCTCATGGATAAATAACTGGATAAAAGATAGGGAGCAACGAATAGCAGTAAATGGATCATACTCAGATTGGACAAAGGTAATCAGTGGCGTCCCCCAGGGATCAGTACTGGGCCCTGTTCTTTTTAATATTTTTATAAATGACTTGGAGCAAGGATTAAATAGCGACATCTCTATTTTTGCAGATGATACTAAGTTAAGTAAGGTCATTAGGTCAGAGCAGGATGAACTCTCTTTGCAAAGGGATTTGCTAAAATTATGGGCAAGTGAATTAAAAAACTATGGGCAAGTGAATGGAAAATGAGATTTAATACGGAAAAATGTAAGGTTCTACATTTTGGAAGTAAAAATAAGCAGGCTATGTATTTTTTAAATGGGACAAGACTTAGCCAAACACAGGAGGAAAGGGATTTGGGAGTAGTAATAGATAACAAGCTAAAGATGAGTGCACAATGCAGGGCAGCGGCTTCAAAGGCTAATAAGATACTAGCATGTATTAAAAGAGGCATTGATTCAAGGGAGGAAAGCATAATTCTGTCATTATATAAAGCCCTGGTAAGACCTCACCTTGAGTTTGGAGTGCAGTTCTGGGGACCGATTGCTAAAAAAGATATTGCAGAACTAGAAAAAGTTCAGAGAAGGGCCACAAAGCTAATAAGGGGATTGGAGAAATTAACCTATGAGGAGAGGCTAGCCAAACTGGGTCTGTTCTCTTTAGAAAAAAGGCGCTTGAGAGGTGACATGATTACTTTATATAAATAGATTCAAGGCCCATATACAGAGATGGCAGAAGCTCTTTTTATTCCAAGAAAATTGGTTCTGACAAGAGGTCATAATTTAAGGTTGGAGGAAAGGAGATTTAATCTCCTGCAACGGAAACATTTTTCACTGTAAGAGCAATAAAATTGTGGAACTCATTACCAAAGGAGGTAGTGAATGCCAATACCATAGATACATTTAAAAATAGTCTGGATAAATTTCTGTATATAAACAAAATTAATGGATATGATTGCTAGTATTAAATGGGTCACATTTTAATGGGGTTATTTAAGCTTAACTGGAGCTTTTTGTAAGTATTTTAGATTTGTATAGGTTGAACTCAATGGACTTCAGTCTTTTTTCAACCTTATCTACTATGTTACTATGTTACTATGTTACACTGTTAATTCAATTCTCCCTATTAAACATATTGTAATTTATTTCATTAATAAATTACAATATTAATTGTAGATGGGGTAGTATCACATAATTTTCCTGATTATTTTAATATGAAACATCAAATTCTTTTTAATATTACTCTACATTAAAATAATTATACTGCTAATTATTAGCTTAAAATCCATTACAATTTTATCAGTATCCTAGCATTTATATACAAATAACAGCCTATTTTATATTCAGTACTGCATTGTATTCCAACATGAATACACCATATTTCACGTTTCCAATAAATCCTGGATGTATGAATCCTGTCTATGCAGATCTGAAATTATTTGTCTGAAAAATAAAAACAATACAGAGGTTATTTTTCTGACACAGTTAAACATTTTAGACCGACTAAAATAGTCACCTATCAAGCTTAGTAAATACCCATGTAATATTAGAAAAGTAGACAATTCCCAAATTTCTACATTCAAATATGTTTATTTACTGTATTTTCAGTAGGTTTCAAAGTTACACTATGACATATGTTGTGCTGGCCAGGTTTTCATTGCCCCACTTACACAGCATGGGGTCCATTTGCATTTGAAATGTACAGGGTTACTTTCCCACAAAATATCTCACCTAGACCAGACTGCCAGGCAACATTGTGATTTTATCATATATTTTCAGGTAGTAAGATATATGGTCTCTTGAAATGGCTGTTAAATTTAATTAAACCAAATGCTCTATTGTCCTCACTTGTGTGTTTAGAATAACTTTGCATACTAAGTGGGGGAGAACTAAAACATGAGTGAAGTCAGTTTTCTGACTGAAATGAATCATTTTCTACTGACTAGCCAAATATATGATTAAATATATATATTTATTAACCTTAAAATATATGATTAAAATATATATATTTATTAACCTTACATATACCTTGACAAGTTTTTGCAGCAGCTATCTCATATGTCATGGATTATAAATCAATATAATGGTATATTATGAATCTGCTACCTATCAAATGTTCCTACTGTTGATAATGTGCATGCACAAATTAAGTTATTGGATTCCACAGATGATCTGTGGAATGCACTGACATGCATATGTTCACGTGCACTTAGCAGGTAAAGAAAATATAGGGGTTGTGGAAATAATTATGCCTGCTTCGTAATTAGTGCATGCAGACTCAAGAGGTAGGAAACTCTGACAGACACAATGTTTGGGTTCTTTCAGATTTTCCTACTATTGCATGTCTAGTACTTGGGTAGCTAAATCTGACAGAGGAAGCCATTTGCAAGTACATCCAAATAGTACATGAAAGTTAATATTTTATATAATTAATGATATGTTGTCCCTGCATGTGCTACCCAAGTACTATGCATGCACTAGTGGGAAAATCTGACAGCTAAGGCTTAGCTTTCAGCTCAGATGTCACAGGCTTTTTTTTATTTATTATAACTATTCTTTTTGAAGGACTGGAGTTATATTTCTTTGTAACCCTTGGTCCTTTTGATGATTAAGTTTGGAATTGGGAGTCAGTGCACAAAGTAGGTGAAAACAATATTATAGCTCCTTCAATCCAGGATCTGATTTACGTTTAACAATGATTACTGAACTGTAAAGTATTGTTTCAATATAACATATCAAATTTGAAGCAGATGCAAGCTAGTTAAAGAGACATGAAACCCAAAAAATGTATTTTGTGATTTAGGTAGAACATACAATTTTAAACTACTTTCCAATTAACTTCTATTATCAAGTTTGTTTCATTCTCTTGGTACCATTTGTTGAAGGAGCAGCAATGCACTACTGGTTTCTAACTGAACACATGGGTGAGCCAATGACAATCTGTGTATGTGTATATATATATATATATATGTATGTGTGTATATGTATGTGTGTGTGTGTATGTGTATGTGTATATATATATATATATATATATATATACACACACTGATGAAGGAGGGCACTCACATGACTTTTTAAATCAAATAGTGCAAATTTAATTCCAAATGCATTACAACATTAATTTGAATATCGACGTTTCAGCCTTCTTCAAGACAAGATATAATCTGAAAAAAATGCAAAACATACAAATGGAATCTAGTTGGATGATACATAAAATAAAAAAATTACTAAGCATTTATTCACATAATTCTTACAACAGTGACACTCCTTCACCACATAAAAATCTAACAAACATGAAAGCTCAAACCAGAGCTCATAAATTAAAAAGCCAAACAGAAAGGGAAAGAAGGATGTATCTGTCCTATGAGGAAGCCCCCAATAAGTAACTCTCAATAAACACTTTAAACAGAGGTGCATAAAGCACAATAGTCAATATACAATGTAATCAATGGATGCTAACAGCCTGCTAAATGATAACCCCGTGAAACCTACACAGGCACAAGGCAAACATAGGAACAAAAAATGTGTTCATGGCAACATAAAACGGATAGTGAGTCTGCTTGAGGAAATGGCAGAATGCCAACTCGGCAATTAAACGTAATTATTATTGCTATACAGATATCAGAATTAAAAAGAAACTGCTAACTGACACAATCTCTGTGATACTGTTTACCACACTCAAACAGCCTATATGGTTATAAAAGCTGATATGTTAACACATCATAGCCCCTTTGTATGAAAAAAAACTTGAGCTGCACAAATATAAGTAATCACTCTCACAGGCATCAACTGATCCTAGGGGTGTCACTGTTGTAAGAATTATGTGAATAAATGTTTAGTAATTTTTTATTTTATGTATCATCCAACTAGATTACATTTTTCTGTTTTGCATTTTTTTCCAGAGTATATCTTGTCTTGAAGAAGGCCCATGATGGGGTCGAAACATCGACATTCAAATTAATGGTGTAATGCATTTGGAAATAAATTTGCACTATTTGATTTAAAAAGTCCTGTGAGTGCCCTCCTTCATCAGTACAGTTCTATCTAATCCCAATGAGGATTGCACCCAGGCGTTGATTACACCAGAGTGGAAGGAGTGCTGGGCCACCTGCTAAATATTCTGTATTTGATTAACATTCCCAAGAACCCCCGTAAGGATTTTTGTTGAATATAACGGGTGGTCTTTAGGAAGTGATCCATTCCAGGGCTTTGCTGCGGATGCCGGCGTCGTGTAGGCGGGTGCGGAGGATGTTGTGGTCGACAGAGTCGAATGCTGCTGAGAGGTCTAGGAGGATGAGGGCGCCAGGCGCCAGTTTCTCCTCAGTCGAGCATGGCGTGGATGTCATCTGTGGCGGGGAAGAGGGTGGTCTCGGTGCTGTGGTTGCTTCTGAAACAGGATTGGGAGTGGTCCTGGGTGCGGTTGGCCTCAATGTAGTCAATAAGTTGCAAGTTGATGGACTTCTCTATGACTTTGGCCGGGAAGGGGAGTAGAGAGATGGGGCGGTAGTTATTCAGGTCCGTGGGGTCTGCCGAGGGTTTCTTCAGCAGGGATTTCAGTTCCACGTGCTTCCAAACATCCAGGAAGGTGCTGGTTTTGATGGAGCAGTTGATGGTGCGGCGGAGTTCAAGGGCGATGGTGTCGCTTGCTTTGTTGAATGTGATGGGGGCATGGGTCTGAGGGTGCGCTGGAGTGGATGGATTTCATGATTCTGAGGTTGTCCTCTGTGGTGAGGGGGCTCCAGATAGTCCGTGTGGGGGAGTGAATTTGGGTGGGTGTTGGAGGTTGAGTTATGAGGCGTGAAACTGTCATAGATTTCGAGGATCTTGCAGTGAAAGTGTATCGCAGAGGTCCTGGGAGGGTGGGATGTCGGTGGTGTCGCAGTTGGGTTTAGAGAATTCCTTGATGACTGAGAACAACTCCTTGCTGTTGTGTGCGTTGGTGATGATTCTGTCTTGAAAGGCTGTTTTTTTGGGGGGTTTTGAGATGGTGGTGATTGCTTCCTTAAAGGTAGCTTTTTCCAGAAGGGTCTTGCTGGATCTCCAGGTTCTTTCCAATAGTCTTCAGTGGCATTTGGAGTCCTGGAGGGCCGGGGTGAACCAGCTGGCTTTGTTGATGGTTTGGAGGCTGGACGGGTATTGCAGTGGCGATGTCCGGCGCTGATGTGGGGTTCAGCCAGGTCTCGTGAGGAAGGCGACATCTGGGGAGGTGGAGTCTAGCAGGTTCCAGATTATGAGGGCGTGCTTGTGGATGGAGCGGGTGTTGAGGAGGATGCAGTTGAGGCTGTTTTTGGGTGGGTTAGTTGGTTGGGTTGTGGTCCGGAGGGAGGGGAAGGAGCAGTTGCAGCAGGTGAAGGGTCCGAAAGTGTTGGTCGGGGATGCGTGGCGGCAGGTGGACAATCTACCGGTGTTGAGCGCGTGGAGGGTGCTGGCATCGTAATGGCGGCGGTTTCTGGAGCCAAGGTCTGTGGCGTTGGGTGCGGTCGAGGCGCTGACGGGCTTGCATTTGGCTCATCCGCTGCGCAGCAAGCACCATTAAATACAGCAGAAAGGTGGGCGGGCTGGTTAGTTGAGAAACTGGAGTGGGGGTAGGTGCTAAAAAAAAAAAAAAAAGCAAAATTACAGAGGGAGAAGGGAGAGAGGACTTACTTCAGTAGTGCTGAGAGCACCATTAAATACAGCAGGAAGGTGGGCGGACTGGGAAGCTGGAGCGGGGGTAGGTGCTAAATAAACAGAGCAGCAAAAATACAGAGGGAGAAGGGAGAGACCTGAGAGACTTGCATCTGTAGTCATCACAGTCCCGGAAGGATGAGCAAAACAAGCCCTCTGAATAAAAAAACTGATGATCCAGCCACCAGGTTAGACTGGCTTGTACTGGGATCCAAAAATATCCTTTTGATACAGTTAAATAGAATCTCTGCACCATTGACGCAGCATACAAAGCTGAAGAGGCCTCATGTGAACTTGAAAACTGAATTGCGTCTGAAGCTGCAATCATGAGACCTAGAACCTCCATACAAAGCAACCGAGGGAAGAGAAAGAGACAGAAGGTTCAGACAAGCAGACACCGATTTTAACCTTCTCTGCTCTGTTAGATAGAGACTCATGGAAATTGAATCTATTTGAAAAATTGATCCTCCAACCATGCTGTTGAAGAAACAAGAGTTGGTTAGTGTGAGATTCTGCTAAACGAAAAGACAGAGCTTGAACCAAGATGTCGTCCAGGTATGGAAACACTAATACCATGAAATCTGATCACAGACGAAAGGGCACCAAAAACCTTTGTGAATATTCTTGGAGCTGTAGCCAGACCAAATAGTACAGCAACATACTGAAAATGCCTGTCCACAAAGGCAAACTGTAAATGTTAGAGCAAAAAAGTTGCAGAGCTCAGGTAAGCACACAAAAAATATTTTAATGAAACATGGTTAAAAAATACATCACTATGGCTGAATATATATGGGATATCAGGCTACAAATTACGTTAGCAGATTATAAGCTATAAACATGTAGTATCAAAATCATAGAGAAAACCTTTTCCATTCATTGCCACATAGTGTCCTGCCTTCACTCCTTGTATTACACACAATATACCACACGTATAGTCTAGACCCACTGGGATTAGATTGAAACGTGTGTAGTCACTGTTTTCGTCCTTGGTCCCATCAATACTGCCATCTGGGTGCATCTGCAGGAAGAAGCCCTGCTGGCTGAATAACCTTGTGACAATTCCTTTCAGCTGTGGTTCTGTAAAAAATATATATACCATAAATACAACACTCAGACTCCGCATTCTTTCTGGTATACAATCACTGAGCACAGTTCTAAGTGTTGTATTTATGGTATACGAATAATATAATCCTTAAAAGCAACCTCAAAACTGGTAAACTTATCCAAGAAAAACTTAATTGCTTTGATGCCTATATCATGGGGGATCGCTGACTATAAACCTACGACGTCTACAGTAACTCACACTAAATTGTCCTGCCAGACTTCTTCTTCTAAGAAGAGTCTTAGTAGGTGCTTGGTATCCATCAAATAATTAGGTATCAATTAAGAGTGGTTGTAGAAAGGAATCAACCCATGTTGAAAGTTTTTCAAATAAGGACCCAATTCTTGAGACTATGGGTCTCCCTTTGATATTCTCCAGAGACTTGTGTACCTTTGGCAAATGGTGGAAGATAGGTGTTACCGGATCTAACACAAATAAAAAAAATCAAAAGTAGCCTCATCAATGAAGCCCTCCTCCCTACCATTGTCCAATATATGGTACACAAGCCTCTTGAATTCCTTAGTGGGGTTGGCTGTTAACTTACAATAAACTTCTGTATCTCTACGTTGTCTGAGTGCTTCTTTAATATACTTTTCTTTCAGCATTACCACTATGTTTCCTCCCTTGTCAGCCTGTCTATAAACCAAATGGAAATGTTCTCTGTGAATTGAAACATGACTGTAAGCATCCTTTAAATCTATTGAGGACATACATTGACCTTGCTGAACAAAAGGCAGAATAGTGCAAATAGTTTTCATTCTAAAAGATGGAACCCTTACAAAGTTGTTCAGAGCTTTCAGATCCAAAACTGGTTTGAAAGTACCTTCCTTCTTTGGAACAATGAAGAAATTTGAATAAAATCCCATCAACCTTATGAACTGTTTCTCACAAATCATTATTAGCAGAGAGAATGAATCTGGTTCAACATTAGTTGAAGATCCTTCATCCCCAGAGGAAACTTCACCATCTGAAGACATAACTGTATCCCTGGTTTCAAATCAACAGAAGGAGTGTTAATATCCAAAGAAACAGCATTAGGTTGGTCTGATTGCATTAATAATTCTAAACATGAGTCACATAAATGAGCCAGAGAAAGCACTTCAGCTTTTTTTCAATAAGCACACCTAATAATTGTAGAAAGGTGTTCAGGGGACTCAGCTTTTTTGGAAGATTTAGGGACACAATCAGTCTGCTCCATTTTAGCATATGGTAAAGCAATGCAATAAACACTGACCACCTCAAAAAGCTCTTGGGGAATGGAAATCACTTACCCCCTCCTAAGTAGCTTTTTAAATAAACTCACAGGTACAATGCACGCTAAGCTGAACTGCAAAATAAAGTAGAAGACATTAACATAACATCTAAAGAGCAGATCAAGCTCATCAGAGAGAATTAACACAGAGCTTAAAAAACACAGCTATAAGGAATTTAGTGCAACATTAAAAGCTGACGCTCTCAAAACGGCAAGAGAATAGTGAAAAGGAATCTGTCCCAGGGCCATATATATTAACAAATATATATACAAACTTAAAAAGTGCCCATATCATAGCTATAGAGTGTCTGTAATGTTTAATGAATATTATTAACCAATAGACATTCGTCCAAAAGCAAATAAGCAGCAGACAGAAAAACCAGCACTGGAACATATCGCAGTGGTTATGGAATAGGAGTATATTTTAGTTCCATAGATGGAGGGAAAAGACAAGTCCCTGTGGCCAATTATAGAAGGTTTAAGAAAAATTTACCATGAGTTGAAAAAAAGAATCCCAAACCATACCTCATATATGTCCCTCTGACAAGCACTGTACTCTGAGGGGAACTGAAAACCCCTCTCTCTGAAGAATCAAATGCAACTCTTCATTCTTCAACTACCTCCAGGGAAATCAAAGTAAAGACTGAGGTATGTGGGAGGGTTTTTTATAGGGCTATTGGTGTTTGGTAATATTTGCCTCCAACTAGTATTAGAAAAGAATAATTTCCTGGAGTAATTGATCATGGATTTTCACTATATGAAAGAAAAATAAGAATCAAAATATTGCTATCATTTTTTACTGTGTGGAATGATCATCAGCACACTCTGAAATAACAAGTGTTGTCTCAGGCAACGCTGTTTGTTAATCACTATTGCCAATGTTTAAAGAATGAATAGGAAACAAGTTTATAAAACTTGCAATTCATAAAGTTTTACAGAACTTCACAAATGTATCTATTTTTCTGTTTTTATAAACTACCACTGATTAGTATAACATTTATGCAACCCTTTTATACTGTGTGTTATATTAAATAGAGGAAAATAATATAACCAGCCATAAAATATAATTATGTAACTGATTGTGACGACTCCTGGAAATAGAGAACAAGGACTTACGCACTTCTTATTTTTAGATCTTTAATTTATAGCTCCCATACTATGAAATGATCCCAACAACCGTGCTTCAAACTGTTTTCTCCAATTATGCACTACCGTACAATATTATTGGTAAGGGAAGATGTGCTTGTCTTTGTTTTTGAGTTTTATTACATGTAACGCTAATTAAATATTTGGTGATATCTGTTCAGAAGAGTGCTGATTCAAAGTACACACTGTTTCCTGGTCCCAGTTACTTTATTGCAATCACCTTAACATTATTAATGTGCCAAAGGAGTGTATAACTTGCTTTATTATCTTTATTTGTAATGGGCCAATAGATTCTTCTGGCTACAGGAGACAGGAATATCACAGAAAGGGTGGTTGAATAAACTTCCAGTAGAGGTAGTAATGACAAAAACTGTAGGTGACTGTGAATCCCTGGGATAAATATAAGGCTATCCTATGAACTACATACGTTTGCACTTTTAGGACTTGTTGGGTCAATGTTTCTTACCTGCCATCAAAATCTATGTTTTTATAATGGGGCAGAAGGATTACTCCCTAGATATGTATTTGGAGACAAAAGATGGTTGAGCTGCTTGTGGTATATTCTGATTATAATTCATGGTCAGTTGAAGATGATGAGTTTCCAAATGGAGAATTGGTCTTGAAAGAATGATAAACTTATGAGGATATTTTGTAGGCTTCATTAAAGAGGTAGGTTTTGAGGGAGGACATCAAATTTTGAATACTGAGGAAGTGTATGACAGGTTGATAGGTATATCCCAAGAAAAGCCATGAAGACAAAAGTGGGAGGTGGTGTTGAGAGGGACTGATAGGCATAGTTCAGATGCAGATTAAAGAAGGCAGCTAGGAATGTATGTAGATACTGTATGATATTTAATGTAATGTGTAGTTGTAGAGGGCTTTGTAGGTTAGCGTTAGAAATTGGAATTTGATCCTAGAGCATAGTGGAAGCCAGTGTATGCATTTGTATTGATGAGCAAGGTGGATATGTTTGGCAGAAATGTCTAGAACATAGTTAAGAGGAAACAGTATGTTGAGAGGTAAATAAATAGAAATGCAGTAGTGATTTGATGATTGATTGAACCAAAATGTTTTTGTTTCTTGATTTGAAGAATGGCTGAATTTGATAGATTGGATGTGGATAGAAAAGTAGACTCCCCCATATGTGCTCTACTTTACTTAATATAGAATTTGTCTTCAGTGTGTAAGTTTTCTGATGTGAAGAAGTGCATATTAAGAAGAGCAGTGGGGGCAGAACTGAGCTTTGCTGTACACTGACAGTTGGAGAGATGGTGTAGAGGTAGAAGACACTGAAGGAACAATTAGACAGTTAAGATTTAATCAATGAAAAGTCATGCAGGCCAAGGGAGTATGAGTTGTTCAGTAGGATGTGATGGTTAACATCAAAGATAGTAGAGGTCAAGGAGAAATAGAGAGAACAGTCTGTTGTCTTAAACATTAAACAAGTAATTTACATTTTTAGTGAGGGCAGTTACAGCAAAGTGCTGCATTTCAAAATCCAGACTGTAGAGGGTCAAGTCAAGGAGTTTTAGGACAGAAAGTCTTTAAGATAGCTGTAGACTAGTTTATGGAATTTAAAGGGAAGAGGCAGTAGAGAGTTTGGGTGATAGCAAGAAATAGAAGCTGGGCCAAGGAAACACTGCAAAATGGGCCATATGAGTGTATTCTTCAACTGGGATGAAAATATGCCAGTACCTGTAATTAAGAATGTGCTCTATAGATGGATAAGAGCTGGAGCTAGAGAGGGAGTGAATGAGGTGTGTTTCAGTAGGATCATGTGGGCAGTTTTTAAGATGAGAGGATTACAAAAGAGTGGATACCTTAATACATTATAACCATAACATCAATATGTGTAAGCTAGTTGGAGCTAGTGAGTGAATTTGTAATGGGCTGGGGCTTGGCATATTTAGAGTAGAGTAGGGTGGGAGGTGTAGCTGTATGCAGGACTTGGCGTATTTGGAGTAGAGAAGGGTGGGAGGTGCAGCTGTGTGCAGGGTTTGGCATATTTGGAGTAGAGAGGGGTGGGAGGTGCATTTGTGTGCAGGTCTTGGTGTATTTGGAGTAGAGAAGGGTGGGAGGTGCAGCTGTGTGCAGGTCTTTGTGTATTTGGAATATAGATGGGTAGGAGGTGCAGTTGTGTGCAGGGCTTGGTGTATTTGGAGTAGAGAGGGGTGGGAGGTGCAGCTGTGTGCAGGGCTTGGTGTATATGGAGTAGAGAAGGGTGGGAGGTGCAGCTGTTTGCAGGGCTTGGTGTATTTGGAGTAGAGAAGGGTGGGAGGTGCAGCTGTGTAGGGCTTAGGCATATTTGGAGTACAGTAGGGTGGGAGGTGCAGCTGTGTGCAGGGCTTGGTGTATTTGGAGTAGAGAAGGGTGGGAGGTGCAGCTGTGTAGGGCTTAGGCATATTTGGAGTACAGTAGGGTGGGAGGTGCAGCTGTGTGCAGGTCTTGATGTATTTGGGGTAGAGAAGGGTGGGAGGTGCAGCTGTGTGCATGGCTATGGCGTATTTGGAGTACAGTAGGGTGGGAGGTGCAGCTGTGTGCAGGACTTTGGCGTATTTGCAGTACAGTAGGGTGGGAGGTGCATCTGTCTGCAGGGCAAAATCTAGTGATCATTGTACTAATAAGGAGCAAGGCAGGAGCAGAGAAAGGTCAGGATATTTTCAAGAAAGGGTTGGTTAGATTGTACAAATTTCTATGGGGCTAAAGTTTGGCTGTTTTTTCACATACAGGGAGAGGCAGCGGTGCAAACGGGGTATAGTAAAAGTGCATATGCCAGGTGCCAATCTCAGAGTTTACCAGACTGCTTACTGATAGGTATACTGTGTGCACAGTGCTGCTACACAATAGCACAGTCCCAGAGTACTATTAAACTTTTAGAAAGAGAATATTTTCTCTATATTCAATAATGGTCACTGATTAGGAAATTCATAACAGTTTAGATTACAAAACTCTGCAGTGCAGATTATTACATACATCACACCCTTGACCTACTTCCTAGTTTGTAAAACAGGCAACATATATGCAATACACATTGCAACCAGCTTTTGTATAAGTCACAAAATACCTTATGGTGATTACAAATAGGTGGTGAAAAAAATGGATTTTTATAGCCTTGGTGTCTAAATAATCTAGATTTTATTAGACAGGAGGCGAATATTTTGCATCAAATCTTTACTGAATTCCAAACAGCAGCAAAGAAAACTGAACAAAAAATGTGCATAATACTGCAACAATACTACACCAATCAGAACAAGGTCATAGCTTTGAGATGAAGACACAGGAACTAAAATATATATTAACAAATGATCAACCACAGGCGATAATGGTCCCATGAACAGAGGTGAAGAATCCATTAAGATTGTCACACTGAAAAAACAAAGGGAGAACAGAAATAATCATTGTTCTACACTGAGTGAACATGAATGAAGAGACATTAAGCATAGTGAGCATGAACCAAAACAATATATATTTTATTTCTTTTTTTTTGGGGGGGGGGGGGTTTAAACTAAGAGGAGGGAAAATATTCACCTTCTGTCTTTAATAAAATCTAAATTATTTAGACACCAAGGTTATAATAATCTGAATTTTATGGCAAGACAGGAGGCTTCATATTTAGCATTTTTAATGCACAGAAGGAAGAATGTCAGCAGCATGAGGGATTGGTTTAAAATAAAAGCTAGATAAGCTCGGTCTATGAGGAAGGTGTAAGCTGAAACGCGTAAGACCTCTGCTATACCAGCTTGACTGTTTGTTTTTACCCTATTTACAATAAATTGATGTTCTTAATTTTTACCTGTCCCTTTGCCTCGCCTTTTTGGTACGTTTTGGATTGGCCTCTAAGGAATCACTGGGGATACCCAGGCGATTTGCAGGCGACAGGTGTGAGAGGAGAAAGGGCAGGTAAGCGGAGCATTATTACGCTGCGCGCGCTGAAACCCAGCAAATGGAAAGAATTCACACACAGAGGCATAGTGACTATTATCTGAGTAAGTTTTTTTCACTCTGTATATTGCATTGTGTACAGCGTGGGATTTGTTTCATTGTATCCAGCAAGACATTTAAATCATATGGCCAGCAATTGATAGCTGAACTGGTTACTAGTTTTGGGACATTAAACTGTGTTTTATCTTTACTGACAGCTACAGCACTGAGCGCTGCACAGGGGAATACCGTTGTCTTTACAAGAACAGAAATAACCATTGTTCTACACTGAGTGAACATGAATGAACAAACATTAATCATAGAATAGTGAGCAGAGCATGAACCAAAACAATATATATATATATTTTTTTTTTTTTGAGGGGGAGGGATTTAAACCATTGTTCTACACTGAGTGAACATGAATGAACAGACATTAATCATAGAATAGTGGGCATGAAGCAAAACAATATACAGGGAGTGCAGAATTATTAGGCAAGTTGTATTTTTGAGGATTAATTTTATTATTGAACAACAACCATGTTCTCAATGAACCCAAAAAACTCATTAATATCAAAGCTGAATAGTTTTGGAAGTAGTTTTTAGTTTGTTTTTAGTTATAGCTATTTTAGGGGGATATCTGTGTGTGCAGGTGACTATTACTGTGCATAATTATTAGGCAACTTAACAAAAAACAAATATATACCCATTTCAATTATTTATTTTTACCAGTGAAACCATTATAACATCTCAACATTCACAAATATACATTTCTGACATTCAAAAACAAAACAAAAACAAATCAGTGACCAATATAGCCACCTTTCTTTGCAAGGACACTCAAAAGCCTGCCATCCATGGATTCTGTCAGTGTTTTGATCTGTTCACCATCAACATTGCGTGCAGCAGCAACCACAGCCTCCCAGACACTGTTCAGAGAGGTGTACTGTTTTCCCTCCTTGTAAATCTCACATTTGATGATGGACCACAGGTTCTCAATGGGGTTCAGATCAGGTGAACAAGGAGGTCATGTCATTAGATTTTCTTCTTTTATACCCTTTCTTGCCAGCCACGTTGTGGAGTACTTGGACGCGTGTGATGGAGCATTGTCCTGCATGAAAATCATGTTTTTCTTGAAGGATGCAGACTTCTTCCTGTACCACTGCTTGAAGAAGGTGTCTTCCAGAAACTGGCAGTAGGACTGGGAGTTGAGCTTGACTCCATCCTCAACCCGAAAAGGCTCCACAAGCTCATCTTTGATGATACCAGCCCAAACCAGTACTCCACCTCCACCTTGCTGGCGTCTGAGTCGGACTGGAGCTCTCTGCCCTTTACCAATCCAGCCACGGGCCCATCCATCTGGCCCATCAAGACTCACTCTCATTTCATCAGTCCATAAAACCTTAGAAAAATCAGTCTTGAGATATTTCTTGGCCCAGTCTTGACGTTTCAGCTTGTGTGTCTTGTTCAGTGGTGGTCGTCTTTCAGCCTTTCTTACCTTGGCCATGTCTCTGAGTATTGCACACCTTGTGCTTTTGGGCACTCCAGTGATGTTGCAGTTCTGAAATATGGCCAAACTGGTGGCAAGTGGCATCTTGGCAGCTGCACGCTTGACTTTTCTCAGTTCATGGGCAGTTATTTTGCGCCTTGATTTTTCCACACGCTTCTTGCGACCCACTCTGTGGCCCTCTCTGCATCGGCCAGTGATGGTGCCGATCGTTGGTGGGTGGGAGCCATTGTAGGGAGGTGGGTGGGCGGCCCATCACTACTTCCTTCCGGTTGTGGTTGATGCCGGGTGCGCGCGGGAGCGCACGCTGGAGGTGAGGGGCAGGTGCGCGCCAAAAACCAATTGCTGGTTGAAAATGTTTTGCGGGGAGAGGGTGGTGGGTGCAGAGGAGGGGTGATCTGGGAGGGGGATGGGGTAGGGTATGGAGGGGGGCAGCTACACTACAGAAAAAGTAAAAAAAAAGAAAAAGGTTAAAAATAAATAAATACTATTTTATTGCAAATTGGGTGACTATATAGTTAGTGGGGGGAGGGTTAGAGAGCTCTTTGGGGGGGATCAGGGAGGTTGGGGCTAAGGGGGGATCCTACAAAGCAGAATATGTTTTTTTTTTTTTTTTTTTTAAATAAATAAAAAAAAATAAAAAAAACACTTTTATTTTAGTACTGACAGACTTTCTGCCAGTAGTTAAGATGGTGGGGACAATTGTGGGGTGGGGGAGGGAAGAGAGCTATTTGGGAGGGATCAGGGGGTGGGATGTGTCAGGTGGGAGGCTGATCTCCACACTAAAGCTAAAATTAACCCTACAAGCTACCTAATTAACCCCGTCACTGCTAGGCATAATACAAATTTGGTGCGCAGCGGCATTTAGCGGCCTTCTTATTACCAAAAAGCAATGCCAAAGTCATATATGTCTGCTATTTCTGAACAAAGGGGACCCCAGAGCAGCATTTACAACCATTTGTGCCATAATTGCACAAGCTGTCTGTAAATAATTTCAGTGAGAAACCCAAAGTTAGTGAAAAAATTAACGATTTTTTTTATTTGATCGCATTTGGCGGTGAAATGGTGGCATGGGATATATCAAAATGGGCCTAGATCAATACTTTGGGTTGTCTACTACACTACCCTAAAGATAAAACTAACCCTACAAGCTCCCTTCAAGCTACCTAATTAACCCCTTCACTGCTGGGCCTAATACAAATGTGGTGCACAGCGGCATTTAGCAGCCTTCTAATTACCAAAAAGCCACGCCAAAGACATATATGTCTGCTATTTCTGAACAAAGGGGATCCCAGAGAAGCATTTACAACCATCTGTGCCATAATTGCACAAGTTGTTTGTAAATAATATCAGTGAGAAACCTAATATTTGTGAAAAAGTTTGTGAAAAAGTGAACTTTTTTTTTTATTTGATCGCATTTGGCGGTGAAATGGTGGCATGAAATATACCAAAATGGGCCTAGATCAATACTGTATACAATAATGTCCTCTAAAAAAAATATATACATGTCAAGGTATATTCAGGGATTCCTGACAGATATCAGTGTTGCAATGTAACTCGCTAATTTTGAAAAAAAAATGGTTTGGAAATAGCAAAGTGCTACTTGTATTTATTGCCCTATAACTTACAAAAAAAGCAAAGAACATGTAAACATTGGGTATTTCTAAACTCAGGACAAAATTTAGAAACTATTTAGCATTGGTGTTTTTTTGAGGTTGTAGATGTGTAACAGATTTTGGGGGTCAAAGTTAGAAAAAGTGTTTTTTTCCAATTTTTTCATCATATTTTATAATTTTATAAGGTAAATTATAAGATATGATGAAAATAATGGTATCTTTATTTAATGGTGAGAAAAACGGTATATAATATGTGTGGGTACAGTAAATGAGTAAGAGGAAAATTACAGCTAAACACAAACACTGCAGAAATGTAAAAATAGCCCTGGTCCTTAAGGGAAAAAAATTGAAAAATGGCCTTGTCCTTAAGGGGTTGATAAAATATAGATTATTTAGACACCAAGGCTATAATAATTCGAATTTTATGGCAAGACAGGAGGCTTCATATTTTGCATTTTTAACGCACAGAAGGAAGAACAGCAGCATGAGAGATTGGTTTAAAATAAAAGCGAGAAAAGGTAGATGCTGAAGACCAATCTGCCACTTTCAAGATGTCTTGAAGCTGACTACCAACCAAAAGAGCCTTAGAAGCAGCAGCCCCTCTGACCGAATGGGCTCCAAAGGACTAATCAATACCCGCTGAGGACATAACCCAACGAACCCATCTGGCAAGAGTAGGGGAAAAAACCGGTCTGAAAGGAGGAACATAGGAGATGAGAATTTGACCCTGCTGGGAAGCCTCAGTCCCAGCCAGATAGGATTTCAAGCAAAGAGCCACACAAAAGTTAGGGTGTCAGGAAAAACATAATTTATGCTTACCTGATAAATTTATTTCTCTTGTAGTGTGTTCAGTCCACGGGTCATCCATTACTTATGGGATATATTCTCCTTCCCAACAGGAAGTTGCAAGAGGATCACCCAAGCAGAGCTGCTATATAGCTCCTCCCCTCACATGTCATATCCAGTCATTCGACCGAAACAAGACGAGAAAGTATGAAGTGAAGACCAAGTTGCAGCCTTGCAAATCTGTTCAACAGAGGCCTCATTCTTAAAGGCCCAGGTGGAAGCCACAGCTCTGGTGGAATGAGCTGTAATTCTTTCAGGAGGCTGCTGTCCAGCAGTCTCATAGGCTAAACGTATTATGCTACGAACAAAAAAGAGAGAGAGGTAGCCGAAGCCTTTTGACCTCTCCTCTGTCCAGAGTAAACGACAAACAGAGAAGAAGTTTGTCTAAAATCTTTAGTTGCCTGTAAGTAGAACTTCAGAGCACGGACCACGTCTAGATTATGCAAAAGACGTTCCTTCTTTGAAGAAGGATTAGGACATAATGATGGAACAACAATCTCTTGATTGATATTCCTGTTAGAAACAACCTTAGGTAAAAACCCAGGTTTAGTACGCAGAACTCCCTTGTCTGAATGAAAGATCAGATAAGGAGAATCACAATGTAAGGCAGATAACTCAGAGACTCTTCGAGCCGAGGAAATAGCCATTAAAAACAAACAAAAGATAAAAGCTTAATATCAACGGAATGAAGCGGTTCAAACGGAACACCCTGAAGAACTTTAAGAACCAAGTTTAAGCTCCACGGAGGAGCAACAGCTTTAAACACAGGCTTAATTCTAGCCAAAGCCTGACAAAAGGCCTGGACGTCTGGATGCTCTGCCAGACGTTTGTGTAAAAGAATAGACAGAGCTGAAATCTGTCCCTTTTAGCGAACTAGCGGATAAACCCTTTTCTAAACCCTCTTGTAGAAAAGCTAATATCCTAGGAATCCTAACCTTACTCCATGAGTAACTCTTGGATTCGTACCAATATAAATATTTACGCCATATCTTATGGTAAATTTTTCTTGTCACAGGTTTCCGAGCCTGTATTAAGGTATCAATAACCGAATCCAAAAACCCACGCTTTGATAGAATCAAGCGTTCAATTTCCAGGCAGTCAGCCTCAGAGAAATTAGGTTTGGATGGTTGAAAGGACCCTGAATTAGAAGGTCCTGCCTCAGAGGAAGAGACCATGGTGGACAGGACGACATGTCCTCTAGGTCTGCATACCAGGTCCTGCGTGGCCACGCAGGCGCTATTAGAATTACCGATGCCCTCTCCTGTTTCATCCTGGCAATCAGCCGAGGTAGCAACGGAAATGGTGGAAACGCATAAGCTATGTTGAAAACCCAAGGGGCTGCTAATGCATCTACCAGCACCGCTCCCGGGTCCCTGGACCTGGATCCGTAACAAGGAAGCTTCGCGTTCTGGCGAGATGCCATGAGATCCAGATCCGGTTTGCCCCAACGACGAATCAGTTGAGCAAATACCTCCGGGTGAAGTTCCCACTCTCCCGGATGAAAAGTCTGGCGACTTAGGAAATCCGCCTCCCAGTTCTCTACGCCTGGGATGTGAATCGCTGACAGGTGGCAAGAGTGAGACTCTGCCCAGCGAATTATCTTCGAGACTTCCAACATCGCTAGGGAACTCCTGGTTCCCCCTTGATGATTGATGTAAGCCACAGTCGTGATATTGTCCGACTGAAATCTGATGAACCTCAGCTTTGCTAACTGAGGCCAAGCTAGAAGAGCATTGAATATTGCTCTTAATTCTAGAATGTTTATTGGGAGGAGTTTCTCCTCCTGAGTCCACGATCCCTGAGCCTTCAGGGAATTCCAGACTGCTCCCCAGCCTAGAAGGCTGGCATCCGTTGTTACAATCGTCCAATCTGGCCTGCGAAAGGTCATTCCTTTGGACAGATGAACCGGTGACAACCACCAGAGAAGCGAATCTCTGGTCTCCTGGTCCAGATTTAGCAAAGGGGACAGATCTGAGTAATCCCTGTTCCATTGACTGAGCATGCATAGTTGCAGCGGTCTGAGATGCAGGCGCGCAAATGGCACTATGTCCATCGCCGCAACCATTAAGCCGATTACCTCTATGCACTGAGCTACTGATGGGCTTGGAATGGAATGAAGGACACGGCAAGCATTGAGAATCTTTGATAACCTGGACTCCGTCAGGTAAATCTTCATCTCTACAGAATCTATAAGAGTCCCTAGAAAAGGAACCCTTGTGAGTGGTAACAGAGAACTCTTTTCCACGTTCACTTTCCACCCATGCGACCTCAGAAATGCTAGAACTATCTCTGTATGAGACTTTGCATTCTGAAAACTTGACGCTTGTATCAGAATGTCGTCTAGGTACGGAGCCACCGCTATGCCTCGTGGTCTTAGTACCACCAGAAGTGAGCCCAGAACCTTCGTAAAAATTCTCGGGGCCGTGGCTAACCCGAAGTGAAGAGCCACAAACTGGTAATGCCTGTCTAGAAAGGCAAACCTCAGGTACCGATAATGATCTTTGTGAATCGGTATATGAAGGTAAGCATCCTTTAAGTCCACCGTGGTCATATATTGACCCTCTTGGATCATGGGTAGGATGGTTCGAATGGTTTCCATCTTGAACGATGGTACCCTTAGGAATTTGTTTAAGATCTTTAAGTCCAAGATTGGTCTGAAGGTTCCCTCTTTTTTGGGAACCACAAATAGATTTGAGTAAAATCCTTGTCCCTGTTCCGATCGCGGAACTGAGTGGATCACCCCCATGATTAAGAGGTCTTGTACACATTGTAGAAATGCCTCTCTCTTTACTAGGTTTGTCGATAACCTCGAAAGATGGAACCTCCCTTGTGGAGGAGAGGATTTGAAATCCAGAAGGTATCCCTGAGATATAATCTTTAACGTCCAGGGATCCTGCACATCTCTTGCCCAAGCCTGGGCAAAGAGAGAAAGTCTGCCCCCCACTAAATCCATCTCTGGATAGGGGGCCCTGACTTCATGCTGTCTTAGGGGCGGGAGTAGGCTTTCTGGCCTGCTTGCCCTTGTTCCATGACAGGTTGCCTTTCCAACCTTGTCTGTAACGAGCAGTAGTTCCTTCCTGTTTTGGAGCGGAGGAAGTCGATGCTGCTCCTGCCTTGAAGTTACGAAAGGCACGAAAATTAGACTGTTTGGCCTTTGGTTTGGCCCTGTCCTGAGGAAGGGCGTGGCCCTTACCTCCTGTAATGTCAGCAATAATTTCCTTCAAGCCGGGCCCGAATAAGGTCTGCCCTTTGAAAGGAATGTTAAGTAGTTTAGACTTGGAAGTTACATCCGCTGACCAGGATTTAAGCCAGAGCGCTCTGCGCGCCTGTATGGCGAATCCGGAATTTTTAGCCGTAAGTTTGGTTAGATGTACTACGGCATCTGAAACAAACGCATTAGCTTGCTTAAGGGTTCTAACTTTGCTCAAGGCCTCATCCAACGGCTCTGTGCGAATCGCCTCTTCCAGAGACTCAAACCAGAATGCCGCTGCAGCCGTGACAGGCGCAATGCATGCAAGAGGCTGCAATATAAAACCCTGTTGAACAAACATTTTCTTAAGATAACCCTCTAATTTTTTATCCATTGGATCTGAGAAAGCACAGCTATCCGCCACCGGGATAGTGGTACGCTTGGCTAACGTAGAAACTGCTCCCTCCACCTTAGGGACCGTCTGCCATAAGTCTCGTGTGGTGGCGTCTATAGGGAACATTTTTCTAAATATCGGGGGAGGGGAAAAAGGCACACCGGGTCTATCCCACTCCTTACTTATAATTTCTGTAAGTCTTTTCGGTATAGGAAAAACGTCAGTACACACCGGTACCGCATAGTATCTATCCAACCTACACAATTTCTCTGGAATTGCCACCGTGTCGCAATCATTCAGAGCCGCTAATACCTCCCCTAGTAACACACGGAGGTTCTCAAGCTTAAATTTAAAATTTGAAATTTCTGAATCCGGTCTCCCCGGATCAGAACCGTCACCGACAGAATGAAGCTCACCGTCCTCATGTTCTGCAAATTGTGACGCAGTATCAGACATGGCTCTCGTGTCATCAGCGCGCTCTGTCCTTAACCCAGAGCTATCGCGTTTGCCCCTTAATTCGGGCATATTATATAATACTTCTTTCATAACATTAGCCATATCATGTAAAGTGATTTGTAAGGGCCTAGATGTACTAGGTGTCTCCATCCTACGCATCTCCCGAGCCGGAGACGCAGGTACTGACACGTGAGGAGAGTTAGGCCGCATAACTTCCCCCTCGTTGTCTGGTGATAGCTTCTTTATCGGTACAGATTGACTTTTATTCAAAGCAATATCAATACAATTGGTGCACATCGTTCTATTGGGCTCCACATTGGCTTTTGAACATGATGAACAAACAGTTTCCTCTGAATCAGACATGTTTAAAACAGACTTAGCAATGAAAACTAACAAGCTTGGAAATCACTTTCAATAAGTTTTACAAGCAATATAAAAAACGCTGCAGCGCTTCAAAAATACAGATATAATTAAACAATTCTTAACAAGAAGTGTAATATTAGCAGAGGATTGCACCCATTAGCAAAAGGATGATTAACCCCTCAATACCCAAAACGGATAAAACAGATATCAATTAAGATTTAACGCTTTTAATCACAGTCAGCACACTGTCACAGATCTGCTGTGACTGATTACCTCCCTCACAAATGAAATTTGCAGACCCCTGAGCTCTCTAGAGACGTCCTGGATCAAGGAGGAAGAAGCAGAAAGACTGTGCAATAATTTTAACTGCGCAACAAGGCGCTAAAACAAGGGCCCTCCCACTCCAATCACAACAGTGGGAGCCCTGATATAACGGTTTCCATGCAGAAAAATATGTTAGCCATGTGGAAAAAATCATGCCCAAAGCGATTTATCACCAAAGTACCTCACAAAAACGAATAACATGCCAGTAAACGTTTTATTAAAAAGCAACATTTTTCAATGTCATGCAAAGCTATCACTAAGCCTGCTACCAGTCGCTACCACTGCAGAGAAGGCTTAAGTATTATTTCAGTGTTAACAGTATTTTCTCAGTCAAATTCTAGTCCCTAGAATATAACTCGACTGCGCATACATTTATCAGCCTGATACCAGTTGCTACTACTGCATTTAAGGCTGTACTTACATCATACGGTAACAGCAGTATTTTCTTAGTCAATTCCATTCCCAGAAAATAAAGTACTGCACATACCTCATTTGCGGAGGACCCCGCATGCTATTCCCAGCTATTCCCAGTTTCTGAAGTTACCCCACTCCTCAGAATGTCGAGAACAGCCAGTGGATCTTAGTTACGCCTGCTAAGATCATAGATAAAAAACGCAGGCAGTTTCTTCTTCCAAATACTGCCTGAGATAGAAAAACAGCACAATAATAAAATAAAGATATGCAAAAGAAATTATACTAAAAACAAAGCCTATACATTAGCAATGTTAAAAGAAGATAAACAATATATGAATACTTTTTAACAAAGAACTACATTAATATTACTAGAAAATATGGAGTGAAAACAATACATGACCTGCTGCCTGGAAGCAGCAAAGAAAAGAGGAAGTTCCTGTTGTGTTATGGACTCTTATGCTTTGAACTTGTTCTGATTAGTGCAGTATTGCTGCAATATTATGCACATTTTTTGTTCGGTTTTGATTGCTACTGTTTAGAATTCAGTAAAGATTTGATGCAAAATATGAAGCCTCCTGTCTTGCCATAAAATTCTGCAAACATGGCTATTATGTTGCTTGTTTAAAACTTGGGGGACAGACTGGGAAATCTAAAGAAGTGCATGCAAACAAATAGGTAAATAAAAACTACTTAAAGAAATGTCACTAGGCAGCTGCCTGTTTTGCTATTATAAAAAGCCAGCCTTGTTTACTATTCTCCTTCTCACACTTTATTATTTAAATTATGACTCAATAACAAGGCTTCAAAATAATGCATACAAGCATATACCAGAGAAGTAAAACATGTACAGTTTGCCTAACAAATTACAACAAATGGTTAGGGTTGGCACACACTGAGCTCCACAGAGAATATTACCCTCTATAAATCATCTACCACCCATTGCACTAATATGAACCATGAGACATCTGCCTATAACCACTTATAGATAATGTAACATTACAAATCTCTGTGCCTCATCATATTAATTTCTCTTATTGAGAATATACAACTGTTGTCCTTCCCTTCCTCATAGTCCCTTATCACTTGCATTTTGTCTTTTACTATTCTCTCTGTATAGATCTCCCTACATAAAGCTCTACACTATGGGGCCGATTTACCAAGCCCCGTATCGGCCCCAATCCCTCTTTTTCCGCACAAGCCTTCAGGCTTGCCGGAAACAGGAGTTAAGAAGCAGCGGTCTTAAGACCGCTGCTCCTTAACTTGTCCGCCGCCTCTGAGGCTGCGGACATCAATCTGCCCGATCTCATACGATCGGGTTAATTGATACCCCCTGCTAGTGGCCGATTACCTGTGAATCTGCAGGGGGTGGCATTGCACAAGCAGTTCATACGCTGTCGGCATTCAGCAATGTCGGGCAGACATGATCGCTACAGCGGATCATGTCTGTCCGACAGTTAGTAAATCGGCCCCCTTGTCCTTACCCTTCACTAGTTCCCTATTACACAGTCAGTGTTGTAATTCTCTAGTCTCTCCAAGCAGAAAATCATTGTTTTAGACAAACAAGGCTGCAGATTTCAGTGCACTAAACATAGCCCCCAAGAAGTAATCCTACATCCCTCTCCATGGGACACTCTTGACATCACATGGAGAAATAATGTTCATCATCTCTTGGCCAATAACTATAACTAAGTTGTGTGCTATTCATGTTTGCTGTAGTTAGCTTCAAGACTGACAACTAACTTGTATTTATTTGTATATGTATTTAAAGGGACAATAAGTATTTTGTATATAAATGCATCAGAAATTAATCACTATTTCTTCTATAAGGTACGACGAGTCCACGGATTCATCCTTTACTTGTGGGATATTACCCTCCTGCTAACAGGAAGTGGCAAAGAGCACCACAGCAGAGCTGTCTATATAGCTCCTCCCTTAGCTCCACCCCCCAGTCATTCTCTTTGCCTACTCTAAGTACTAGGAAGGGTAAAGTGAAAGAGGTGATAAAATATTAGTTTTATTTTCTTCAAGCAAGAGTTTTTTATTTTAAATGGTACCGGTGTGTACTATTTACTCTCAGGTAGCAGATGGATGAAGACTTCTGCCTGGAGGATGATGATCTTAGCATTTGTAACTAAGATCCAGTGCTGTTCCCACAGAGGCTGAGGGGTACAAGAAACTTCAGTGTGAGGAACGTTTTCATGCTTTATAGCAGTGAGGTATGTTCAGTATTTTTTTCTGGAGAGACTGGGTATTTCAGAAAGGCTGACAGTATCCCCATGAGGGTAAGGGTAAGCAGTAATCCTAAGAGCTATAAAAAAGGCATTACTAAGCTTGCATAAGGGGCTAATTAAAAAATGGTTGACACTAAGTTTTGAATGTTTGTGGGCAAACGTTTTTATGAACTGGGAGTGCTGTTAACGTTTTGTGGGCTATAACGTTTTTTGGGCAAACTTTATTGAGGGTACACTTGGCTTATTTTTGGGTCTCAGAACCTACATGGCTAGTTTAAAACTGCTCTGGTGTGGTTCTTTGAGGCTGTAGAGACATCGAGTGACATGGGCGGGGCCTATTTTCGCGCCTCAGATGCGCAGTTATTTTCACTCAGCAAGCTCCAACTCCTGAGGGCCCTTGTGGATGTTTTGGGCCAAATCGAAGCTTTAACCCCATATTTACCATCCCTGAGGGCAGGTTGGCGCCACAGCAGGGGGGTGTTTTTTCCGGATTTAGGCCTTATTTCAATACGGTTTGCACATTAAAGGGTTAAATGTTAAATTTCCTTGCGGGGCAAACTTAACTACACATATTGAGTCTGCTATAAAAACGTGTATGCTTTTTTTCTCTTAAAGGCGCAGTACCGTTTTTTAAGATTATTTATTATTATTTTTTTCACTAAATAAAGTGTTTTCATGCTTGTTTGTAGTCATTACTAGCCTGTTCAACATGTCTGACATTGAGGAAAGTCATTGTTCAATATGTTTAGAAGCCATTGTGGAACCCCCACTTAGAATGTGTCCCTCATGCACTGAAAGGTCAATAAATTGCAAAGAACATATTTTAGCTACTAAAAGTATGTCGCAGGATGATTCTCAGTCAGAAGGGAATCAGGTTATGCCATCTAATTCTCCCCAAGTGTCACAACCATTAACGCCTGCACAAGCGACGCCAAGTACTGCTAGTGCGTCTAATTCTTTCACCCTGTAAGATATGGCCGCAGTTATGAATACTACCCTCACAGAGGTTTTATCTAAGGTGCTTGGGTTGCAGGGGAAGCGCAGTAGGTCTGGTGTGAGAACAAATGCTGAGCCCTCTGACGCTTTATTAGCCAAATCCGATGTACCCTCACAATGTTCTGAGTTTGGGGTGAGGGATTTGCTGTCTGAGGGAGAGATTTCTGATTCAGGAAAGATGTTCCCTCAGACAGACTCAGATATGACGGCTTTTAAATTTAAACTAGAACACCTCCGCTTGTTGCTCAGGGAGGTTTTAGCAACTCTGGATGATTGTGACCCTATTGTAGTTCCAGAGAAATTGTGTAAAATGGACAGATTTCTAGAGGTTCCTGCCTACACTGATGTTTTCCCGGTCCCTAAGAGGATTTCGGACATTGTTACTAAGGAGTGGGATAGACCAGGTATTCCTTTCACTCCCCCTCCTACTTTTAAGAAATTGTTTCCCATATCAGACACCATGCGGGACTCGTGGCAGACGGTCCCTAGGGTGGAGGGAGCTATTTCTACCCTGGCTAAGCGTACAACTATACCTATTGAGGACAGTTGTGCTTTCAAAGATCCTATGGATAAAAAATTAGAGGGTCTCCTAAAGAAAATATTTGTTCATCAGGGTTTTCTTCTCCAACCTATAGCGTGCATTGTTCCTGTAACTACTGCAGCTGCTTTTTGGTTCGAGGCTCTGGAGGAGGCTCTTTAGGTTGAGATCCCATTAGATGATATTCTGGATAGAATTAGGGCTCTCAAACTAGCTAATTCTTTCATTACAAATGCCGCTTTTCAACTGTCTAAATTAGCGGCAAAGAATTCAGGTTTTGCCATTTTAGCGCGTAGGGCGTTATGGCTTAAGTCCTGGTCTGCTGATGTGTCACTAAAATCTAAGCTTTTAGCCATCCCTTTCAAAGGTAAGATCCTATTCGGGCCTGAACTGAAAGAGATCATTTCAGACATCACTGGAGGGAAAGGCCATGCCCTTCCTCAGGATAAGACAAATAAGATGAGGACCAAACAAAATAATTTTCGTTCCTTTCGAAACTTCAAAGGTGGTCCCTCTACCTCTTCCCCTGCTGCAAAACCAGAGAGGAATTTTGCTCAATCCAAGTCAGTCTGGAGACCTAACCAGACTTGGAACAAGGGTAAACAGGCCAAGAAGCCCGCTGCTGCCACCAAGACAGCATGAAGGGGTAGCCCCCGATCCGGGACCGGATCTAGTAGGGGGCAGACTTTCTCTCTTTGCTCAGGCTTGCGCAAGAGATGTTCAGGACTCCTGGGCTTTAGAAATCATAACCCAGGGGTATCTTCTAGATTTCAAAGATTTCCCTCCAAGGGGGAGATTCCATCTTTCTCAATTGTCTGCAAACCAGACAAAGAGAGAGGCGTTCTTACGCTGTGTAAAAGACCTATATACCATGGGAGTGATCCGCCCAGTTCCGAAAGCAGAACAGGGGCAGGGGTTTTACTCCAATCTGTTTGTGGTTTCCAAAAAAGAGGGAACCTTCAGACCAATTTTAGATCTCAAGATCCTAAACAAATTCCTCAGAGTCCCATCTTTCAAGATGGAGACCATTCGGACCATTTTACCAATGATCCAGGAGGGTCAATATATGACCACCTTGGACTTAAAGGATGCATATCTACACATCCCTATCCACGAAGATCATCACCAGTTTCTCAGGTTTGCCTTTCTGGACAAGCATTACCAGGTTGTGGCTCTTCCCTTCGGGTTGGCCACAGCTCCCAGAATTTTCACAAAGGTGCTAGGGTCCCTTCTGGCGGTTCTAAGGCTGCGGGGCATAGCAGTTGCGCCTTATCTGGACGATATCTTAATTCAGGCGTCAGTGGCTCAGTGTATGGAGGTAATCGGACTAATGGTAGCGGCAATGGACATAGTTCCGTTTGCTCGCTTGCATCTCAGATGGATTATGCAGATTTATCTCCTCAGATAAATCTGGATCAAGAGACCAGAGACTCTCTTCTTTGGTGGTTGTCACAGGATCATCTGTCCCAGGGAATGTGTTTCCGCAGGCCAGCGTGGGTCATAGTGACGACGGACGCCAGCCTATTGGGCTGGGGTGCAGTCTGGAATTCCCTGAAAGCACAGGGTTTGTGGACTCAGGAGGAGGCTCTCCTCCCGATAAATATTCTAGAACTGAGAGCGATATTCAACGAGCTTCAGGCGTGGCCTCAGCTGGCTTCGGCTAGATTGATAAGATTCCAGTCGGACAATATCACGACTGTAGCATATATCAATAATCAGGGGGGAACAAAGAGTTCTCTAGCAAAGATAGAGGTTACCAAAATAATTTGATGGGCAGAGACTCACTCTTGCCATCTATCAGCAATCTATATCCCAGGAGTGGAGAACTGGGAAGCGGATTTTCTAAGTCGTCAGACTTTTCATCCGGGGGAGTGGGAACTCCATCCGGAGGTGTTTGCACAATTGATTCAGCAATGGATCTGATGGCGTCTCGTCAGAACGCCAAACTTCCTTGTTACGGGTCCAGGTCAAGGGATCCTCAGGCAGTACTGATAGATGCTCTAGCAGTACCCTGGTCGTTCAACCTGGCTTATGTGTTTCCACCATTTCCTCTCCTTCCTCGTTTGATTGCCAGAATCAAACAGGGGAGAGCTTCAGTGATTTTGATAGCACCTGCGTGGCCACGCAGGACTTGGTATGCAGACCTGGTGGACATATCATCTCTTCCACCATGGACTCTGCCACTGAGACAGGACCTTCTGATTCAAGGTCCGTTCCAGCATCCAAATCTAGTTTCTCTGCGGCTGACTGCTTGGAGATTGAATGCTTGATTTTATCCAAGCAGGGTTTCTCTGAGTCGGTCATAGATACCTTGATTCAGACTCGAAAGCCTGTCACTAGGAAAATTTATCATAAGATATGGTGTAAATATCTTTATTGGTGCGAATCCAAAGGCTACTCATGGAGTAAGATCAGGATTCCTAGGATTTTGTCCTTTCTCCAAGAAGGATTGGAGAAGGGGCTATCAGCTAGTTCCTTAAAGGGACAGATATCTGCTTTATCAATTCTACTGCACAAGCATCTGGCAGATGTTCCAGACGTTCAGTCGTTCTGTCAGGCTTTAGTTAAAATCAAGCCTGTGTTTAAACCTGTTGCTCCGCCATGGAGTTTGAATTTAGTTCTTAAAGTTCTTCAAGGGGTTCCGTTTGAATCTATGCATTCCATAGATATTAAGCTTCTATCTTGGAAAGTTCTGTTTTTAGTTGCTATCTCTTCGGCTCGAAGAGTTTCTGAACTATCTGCATTGCAATGCGACTCACCTTATCTTGTTTTCCATGCTGATAAGGTGGTTTTGCGTACCAAACCTGGATTCCTTCCTAAGGTTGTTACTAATAGGAATATCAATCAGGAAATTGTTGTTCCTTCTCTGTGTCCTAATCCTTCCTCTAAGAAGGAGCGTCTGTTGCACAACTTGGACGTGGTTCGTGCTTTGAAGTTTTACTTGCAAGCAACCAAAGATTTCCGTCAAACATCTTCTTTGTTTGTTGTCTATTCTGGAAAACGTAGAGGTCAAAAAGCTACGGCTACCTCTCTTTCTTTTTGGCTGAAAAGCATCATCTGTTTGGCATACAAGACTGCTGGACAGCAACCTCCTGAAAGGATTACAGCTCACTGTACTAGAGCGGTGGCTTCCACTTGGGCTTTTAAAAATTATGCTTCTGTTGAACAGATTTGTAAGGCTGCGACTTGGTCTTCGCTTCATACCTTTTCCAAATTTTACAAATTTGATACTTTTGCTTCTTCGGAGGCTATTTTTGGGAGAAAAGTTCTTCAAGCAGTGGTGCCTTCTGTTTAACCATCTGTCTTGTCCCTCCCGTTCATCCGTGTCCTGTAGCTTTGGTATTGTATCCCACAAGTAAAGGATAAATCCGTGGACTCGTTGTACCTTATAGAAGAAAAGTAAATTTATGCTTACCTGATAAATTAATTTCTTCTATGGTACGACAAGTCCATGGCCCGCCCTGTCATTTTAAGACAGATTATATTTTTTTTATTTTAAACTTCAGTCACCTCTGCACCTTGTAGTTTCTCCTTTTTCTTCATGTACCTTCGGTCGAATGACTTGGGGGTGGAGCTAAGGGAGGAGCTATATAGACAGCTCTGCTGTGGTGCTCTTTGCCACTTCCTGTTAGCAGGAGGATAATATCCCACAAGTAAAGGATGAATCCGTGGACTCGTCGTACCATAGAAGAAATTAATTTATCAGGTAAGCATAAATTTACTTTTTGTACTATATACATCTTTTAAAAACATGTAAAACTAATTTTGCTTACAAAATTTACATTGTTTTGTAGAACAAGGGGCACACCTTTTTAAAAAGTCTCAAGTTTTCTTTCACCGCAGTGGGTGGACAAACTCCCAAGCCAGGAAACCTGTCCTGTGTTGAGGGCTTATGAATCAGCATCCACTGCCCGCATTTAACATTGCACAAGCAATTTTTTTGTGCAGCTCTACCTCCTGCTCACATGCAACCAATTGAATGAGAGAAGGGATTGTCAATCATCCAGGACTAAGAAGTTAGGAAGCAGCTTTCTTAAAACCATTGCTTATTAACTTGCTGTTTCAGCTTTGCAGAGAATCATGGGAAGTAACCCACTGTGTAAGTTGTCGTTCTCGAGGCAAGAAAGTATAAGGCCCCGAATAATAGTTTATTTTACCTCACAATCTCCTCAGCTCAGCAGAGTAAGTTCTGTGTAAAAAGTTATACTCAGCTGCTCCCAGCTGCAGGTAAAAAAATTAAAAAAATGAAGAAATGAACAGCAGCCAATCGGCATCAGCAGTGCTGAGGTCATGAACTCTTACTGTGATCTCATGAGATTTGACTTAACTCTCATGAGATTTCATAGTAAGCTTCCTTTACCTGATTGGTGAAATAATATGGGAGTTCACGATGCTCATCCTTTCAGTTGTCCCGGGACAGACATACTAATAAGCTGCTTAGAAATCCTTTACAATGGGATGTGGCTACTGAGGAACTTTTGAGGTAAAATATCTTTCTTTTTTACATAGAGTTGTTCAGGTGATATTTTCTAATCAGCTTTTTACAGCTATGCTGCATCACTTTCAAGTGTTTAAACATTTGGGTATTATGGCCCTTTAACTCAGCCACTTGTCCTTGCTTCTGCAAACAAGCCCCAGTTTAACCCAAGGCTCTACAAGTTCTTGTTCGCTTGTACTTTTTGCACCTGTCCTGCTCTACAGTTATTATTCCCCTCCTCTATTTCCCTCCTCTATTTGTGCTATGGCTTGTCACTCATGTATCCCATACCCTGAGTACTCCATGTTACATCATTGTTCAGTATCATGATTACCAGGCCAAGGGTCAGCCCTCAGTTTTCCCTACCTCCTACTCCTGACTCCAGCTCTTGAACCATGCTTGCATTACACATGTGACAATACAAGGTTTCTGATCAAATTTAAAAAAATAAAAACAATTTTGGAGACACATTTAATATGCAGGGAAATATTAGAGAGCAGCCTAGTATAACATACCGACAAAGAGCTTGCTTTACTGGAAAAATTATTATATTGTATAGATTTATTAACCACATTCTATTCATATTAAAGGGATACTGAACCCAATTTTTTTCTTTCATGATTCAACTAGAGCATGCAATTTTAAGTAACTTTCTAATTCACTCCTATTATCAATTTTTTTTGTTCTCTGGGTATCTTTATTTGAAAAAGCAGGAATGTAAGCTTACAAGCCGGCCCATCTTCAGCACCTGGGTAGCGCTTGCTGATCAATAGTAATAATATATTGCTGACATGATAAATGAACACACAGTCAGCATATAAACACTCTCAAGAGAACCAGCAGACATTTTATTGTTATTTTAGAGTAGTAAAATATAAATTCATCTTATAAAACAGAAATATTAGACTATTTCATTTTTAAAATTCAACTAAAAATACTATCTTCATCAGTGCCCCTTTGAGGGAACCTACATAGAATAAGTACACAAGGAAAAGTATTCAGTGACATGGGGAAAAAAAACGATTAGTGCATTAATGAATAAGAATAAATATTGTTTCTAAAATCCTTGTTAAGTCTGCTGGCTGCACTTTAATCTGTGTCATATGGTTTCTGTAATCGGTGTATTTCCAGAGATAAAAATTCTACTTTGCCCTGGTGATGCAAGAAGTGTTGAGTGTAATAAAGATTCACTAAAGATTAAAGCACTTTAGGACTTGTTTCTCATATAAAGGAGTAACTTCTAGCAATAGAAGATAATTATTTTTTATTATTAGGCTGATAAACGGAGCCCTGCAGTCAGACAAACTATATTTTGAAATCAGATACAGCGGCTCACTAGAGGCCCAATGACCTAAAATTATCTAATCTGAGATTATCTAAAAAGTCTCGTCAGTAATATGTTGTCATGATCTCAAGTTAATGGGTAGTAGATTCCAGAGTAATTTGTGGAAGCACTTCTTTACAGAAAGGGTAATTTATTTCATGGAATAAACTTCCACAAGAGGTGGTAATGACAAACACTGTGGCAGACTTTAAGAATGCCTAGGATCCTACAAACTATATAAGTTCATATTTTTAGGAAATATTGGGCAGCCTTGTTGGGCCTATGGTTCTTATCTGCCATCAAAATCTGTGTAACTATGTCTCTCAAAGAGTTTTTAAAGGGCAAATTTGAGCTTGATAGCTGTTAATATAGCAATGCAGGAACAGATTCTGGATGTGAGTGAGTGACACCTGCATTACACTACAATGCTCAAAAAAAGATTTTAAGTGATTTCTCTCATGAGTTTTTTAATTTTTATTATCAGGCACTAGGAGAGAACAGCAATTGCATTTGACAATGATTTTTAAAAACTGATGTGGCACATACACAGAGGACTAAGATGGCGACTCACTACGTTATCTTCAGTGGAAACTGCCTGTTCAGGCAGCTGAATGCTCTCATTATTGTTTTGTTACATACAGAACAATGGGCTACATTTATTTAAATAAAAGAAGGTTACAGGTCATTTGCTACTAACATTCCTGCTTTTCTTCCCCTTCTGAGGCAAGAGAGCAAGAACTATAGCTTTCAGTATTCTTTATCTTTCACATTCCTGTTTTTAGGGCCAGATTACAAGTGGAGCGCAAAACTGCGCTTTCGGTAACGCAATATTTGCGTTCCACTCAAAATACCAGCGCATGCAATTTGCGCTGGTATTAGAAGTGACCCACCATGTGAATGCGACCTCACGTTCACATTGCATGGAAGCTTTGCACTCACTAGAGCCTGCTTCCATAGGCTTCAATGAGAGCCTCATTCTGATGCCGTCATATACGGCACAGAACCTAAGCGGGGTACGTCACACAACAATGGGCAGCAGATTTCAAATATATATGTATATGCTTATATACATATATATTTATGTGTTAATATATATATTTACAGGAAACACACAGTCCCAATAAGCAGCAATGTAAAGGCCCTTTTCAGTGTCGTTTCTTTTTCACACCCCACATCCGCACACTTTAACTCTTTAAAACTGCTTTGTGCAGTTGTTATTTAAAAAAAAAAAATGCTACTGTTTGTTTTATTTGGTAATAATCTGGTTCATTTTTGGAGCGCTATTTGCTACTGCGAGCTCACAGTAGCAATAACCAACCACTTTTAATGGCTGGCTATGTAAACAGGCTCGCAATAAATTAGCGCTCCACTTGTAATCTAGCCCTTAATGTTAAAGATTTTTTATGTTTCCTATATTTTGAATCTCACATTCTATTCTCAATATTTAAATTAAATATGAATTATGTTTTTTTTTTATTTATTTATTTATTTGGAAACGCATACATACAATTTGACACATTGAAATGTTTGTGTTGTCAGACAGTATATACACATAAATAACATTTGGTGTCTAGTTACAAAGTTGGACGTTGTTAGATAGCATGTTTATTAACGTGTCTGTGTGTTACAATAAATGTATGAAGAACAACTCCGTTGATTAGGTCAATGTCAGCTTCCTGATTTTCTTTTATATAAAAGAAAAAAAAAGAACAACTAAACATTCTACTATTAAATACCTACAATAAATAACAATGAGGGCATGAGCAGATGGTCAGTTAACAATTTCTAATAAGACTGTGTCCTAAGGTCTAGACAAAGAGGTTTGTGCAGTGACATTGTGATTTCAGTACCAATCTGTTGCAGGATTAAATCAATAGACCAAAGTCCTGTTTGAGGTTTTTTATCTCCTTTAATTATATGTTTGAGACTGTGGGTACTCCCCTCGGTGCTCATTCAGGCAGTGGCGTCACTAGGGGGGTGCGGGCCGCACCCGGGTGACACCCTCCAGGGGGTGACACCACCAAAAAAAAACAAAAAAAAAACATTTCTTTCATGTAATTAGCAAGAGTCCATGAGCTAGTGACGTATGGGATATACATTCCTACCAGGAGGGGCAAAGTTTCCCAAACCTCAAAATGCCTATAAATACACCCCTCACCACACCCACAATTCAGTTTTACAAACTTTGCCTCCGATGGAGGTGGTGAAGTAAGTTTGTGCTAGATTCTACGTTGATATGCGCTCCGCAGCAAGTTGGAGCCCGGTTTTCCTCTCAGCGTGCAGTGAATGTCAGAGGGATGTGAGGAGAGTATTGCCTATTTGAATACAGTGATCTCCTTCTACGGGGTCTATTTCATAGGTTCTCTGTTATCGGTCGTAGAGATTCATCTCTTACCTCCCTTTTCAGATCGACGATATACTCTTATATATACCATTACCTCTGCTGATTCTCGTTTCAGTACTGGTTTGGCTTTCTACAAACATGTAGATGAGTGTCCTGGGGTAAGTAAATCTTATTTTCTGTGACACTCTAAGCTATGGTTAGGCACTTTATTTATAAAGTTCTAAATATATGTATTCAAACATTTATTTGCCTTGACTCAGAATGTTCAACTTTCCTTATTTTCAGACAGTCAGTTTCATATTTGGGATAATGCATTTGATTTAATCATTTTTTCTTACCTTCAAAAATTTGACTTTTCCCTGTGGGCTGTTAGGCTCGCGGGGGCTGAAAATGCTTCATTTTATTGCGTCATTCTTGGCGCGGACTTTTTTGGCGCAAAAAAATTAGTTTCCGTTTCCGGCGTCATACGTGTCGCCGGAAGTTGCGTCATTTTTTGACGTTATTTTGCGCCAAAAATGTCGGCGTTCCGGATGTGGCGTCATTTTGGCGTCAAAAAGCATTTAGGCGCCAAATAATGTGGGCGTCTTATTGGCGCGAAAAATATGGGCGTCGCTTTTGTCTCCACATTATTTTAGTCTCATTTTTCATTGCTTCTGGTTGCTAGAAGCTTGTTCTTTGGCATTTTTTCCCATTCCTGAAACTGTCATTTAAGGAATTTGATCAATTTTGCTTTATATATATGTTGTTTTTTCTCTTACATATTGCAAGATGTCTCACGTTGCATCTGAGTCAGAAGATACTACAGGAAAATCGCTGTCTAGTGCTGGATCTACCAAAGCTAAGTGTATCTGCTGTAAACTTTTGGTAGCTATTCCTCCAGCTGTTGTTTGTATTGATTGTCATGACAAACTTGTTAAAGCAGATAATATTTCCTTTAGTAAAGTACCATTGCCTGTTGCAGTTCCTTCAACATCTAAGGTGCAGAATGTTCCTGATAATATAAGAGATTTTGTTTCTGAATCCATAAAGAAGGCTATGTCTGTTATTTCTCCTTCTAGTAAACGTAAAAAATCTTTTAAAACTTCTCTCCCTACAGATGAATTTTTAAATGAACATCATCATTCTGATTCTGATGACTCTTCTGGTTCAGAGGATTCTGTCTCAGAGGTTGATGCTGATAAATCTTCATATTTATTTAAAATGGAATTTATTCGTTCTTTACTTAAAGAAGTACTAATTGCTTTAGAAATAGAGGATTCTGGTCCTCTTGATACTAATTCTAAACGTTTGGATAAGGTATTTAAAGCTCCTGTGGTTATTCCAGAAGTTTTTCCTGTTCCTAATGCTATTTCTGCAGTAATTTCCAAAGAATGGGATAAATTGGGTAATTCATTTACTCCTTCTAAACGTTTTAAGCGATTATATCCTGTGCCGTCTGACAGATTAGAATTTTGGGACAAAATCCCTAAAGTTGATGGGGCTATTTCTACCCTTGCTAAACATACTACTATTCCTACGTCAGATGGTACTTCGTTTAAGGATCCTTTAGATAGGAAAATTGAATCCTTTCTAAGAAAAGCTTATCTGTGTTCAGGTAATCTTCTTAGACCTGCTATATCTTTGGCTGATGTTGCTGCAGCTTCAACTTTCTGGTTGGAAACTTTAGCGCAACAAGTAACACATCATGATTCTCATGATATTATTATTCTTCTACAGCATGCTAATAATTTTATCTGTGATGCCATTTTTGATATTATCAGAGTTGATGTCAGGTTTATGTCTCTAGCTATTTTAGCTAGAAGAGCTTTATGGCTTAAAACTTGGAATGCTGATATGGCTTCTAAATCAACTTTACTTTCCATTTCTTTCCAGGGTAACAAATTATTTGGTTCTCAGTTGGATTCCATTATTTCAACTGTTACTGGTGGGAAAGGAACTTTTTTACCACAGGATAAAAAATCTAAAGGTAAAAGCAGGGCTAATAATCGTTTTCGTTCCTTTCGTTTCAACAAAGAACAAAAGCCTGATCCTTCATCCTCAGGAGCAGTTTCAGTTTGGAAACCATCTCCAGTCTGGAATAAATCCAAGCCAGCTAGAAAGGCAAAGCCTGCTTCTAAGTCCACATGAAGGTGCGGCCCTCATTCCAGCTCAGCTGGTAGGGGGCAGGTTACGTTTTTTCAAGGAAATTTGGATCAATTCTGTTCACAATCTTTGGATTCAGAGCATTGTTTCAGAAGGGTACAGAATTGGTTTCAAGATGAGACCTCCTGCAAAGAGATTTTTTCTTTCCCGTGTCCCAGTAAATCCAGTAAAAGCTCAAGCATTTCTGAAATGTGTTTCAGATCTAGAGTTGACTGGAGTAATTATGCCAGTTCCAGTTTCGGAACAGGGGATGGGGTTTTATTCAAATCTCTTCATTGTACCAAAGAAGGAGAATTCCTTCAGACCAGTTCTGGATCTAAAAATATTGAATCGTTATGTAAGAATACCAACGTTCAAGATGGTAACTGTAAGGACTATCTTGCCTTTTGTTCAGCAAGGGAATTATATGTCCACAATAGATTTACAGGATGCATATCTGCATATTCCGATTCATCCAGATCATTATCAGTTCCTGAGATTCTCTTTTCTGGACAAGCATTACCAGTTTGTGGCTCTGCCGTTTGGCCTAGCTACAGCCCCAAGAATTTTTACAAAGGTTCTCGGTGCCCTTCTGTCTGTAATCAGAGAACAGGGTATTGTGGTATTTCCTTATTTGGACGATATCTTGGTACTTGCTCAGTCTTTACATTTAGCAGAATCTCATACGAATCGACTTGTGTTGTTTCTTCAAGATCATGGTTGGAGGATCAATTTACCAAAAAGTTCTTTGATTCCTCAGACAAGGGTAACCTTTCTGGGTTTCCAGATGGATTCAGTGTCCATGACTCTGTCTTTAACAGACAAGAGACGTCTAAAATTGATTGCAGCTTGTCGAAACCTTCAGTCACAATCATTCCCTTCGGTAGCCTTATGCATGGAAATTCTAGGTCTTATGACTGCTGCATCGGATGCGATCCCCTTTGCTCGTTTTCACATGCGACCTCTTCAGCTCTGTATGCTGAAGCAATGGTGCAAGGATTACACGAAGATATCTCAATTAATATCTTTAAAACCGATTGTTCGACACTCTCTAACATGGTGGACAGATCACCATCGTTTAATTCAGGGGGCTTCTTTTGTGCTTCAGACCTGGACTGTAATTTCAACAGATGCAAGTCTCACAGGTTGGGGAGCTGTGTGGGGATCTCTGACGGCACAAGGAGTTTGGGAATCTCAGGAGGTGAGATTACCGATCAATATTTTGGAACTCCGTGCAATTTTCAGAGCTCTTCAGTTTTGGCCTCTTCTAAAGAAAGAATCGTTCATTTGTTTTCAGACAGACAATGTCACAACTGTGGCATACATCAATCATCAAGGAGGGACTCACAGTCCTCTGGCTATGAAAGAAGTATCTCGAATTTTGGTTTGGGCGGAATCCAGCTCCTGTCTAATCTCTGCGGTTCATATCCCAGGTATAGACAATTGGGAAGCGGATTATCTCAGTCGCCAAACGTTGCATCCGGGCGAATGGTCTCTTCACCCAGAGGTATTTCTTCAGATTGTTCAAATGTGGGAACTTCCAGAAATAGATCTGATGGCGTCCCATCTAAACAAGAAACTTCCCAGGTATCTGCCCAGATCCTGGGATCCTCAGGCGGAGGCAGTGGATGCATTATCACTTCCTTGGAAGTATCATCCTGCCTATATCTTTCCGCCTCTAGTTCTTCTTCCAAGAGTAATCTCCAAGATTCTGAAGGAATGCTCGTTTGTTCTGCTGGTAGCTCCGGCATGGCCTCACAGGTTTTGGTATGCGGATCTTGTCCGGATGGCCTCTTGCCAACCGTGGACTCTTCCGTTAAGACCAGACCTTCTGTCACAAGGTCCTTTTTTCCATCAGGATCTGAAATCCTTAAATTTAAAGGTATGGAGATTGAACGCTTGATTCTTGGTCAAAGAGGTTTCTCTGACTCTGTGATTAATACTATGTTACAGGCTCGTAAATCTGTATCTCGAGAGATATATTATAGAGTCTGGAAGACTTATATTTCTTGGTGTCTTTCTCATCATTTTTCTTGGCATTCTTTTAGAATACCGAGAATTTTACAGTTTCTTCAGGATGGTTTAGATAAGGGTTTGTCCGCAAGTTCTTTGAAAGGACAAATCTCTGCTCTTTCTGTTCTTTTTCACAGAAAGATTGCTATTCTTCCTGATATTCATTGTTTTGTACAAGCTTTGGTTCGTATAAAACCTGTTATTAAGTCAATTTCTCCTCCTTGGAGTTTGAATTTGGTTCTGGGAGCTCTTCAAGCTCCTCCGTTTGAACCTATGCATTCATTGGACATTAAATTACTTTCTTGGAAAGTTTTGTTCCTTTTGGCCATCTCTTCTGCCAGAAGAGTTTCTGAATTATCTGCTCTTTCTTGTGAGTCTCCTTTTCTGATTTTTCATCAGGATAAGGCGGTGTTGCGAACTTCTTTTGAATTTTTACCTAAAGTTGTGAATTCCAACAACATTAGTAGAGAAATTGTGGTTCCTTCATTATGTCCTAATCCTAAGAATTCTAAGGAGAAATCGTTGCATTCTTTGGATGTTGTTAGAGCTTTGAAATATTATGTTGAAGCTACGAAATCTTTCCGTAAGACTTCTAGTTTATTTGTTATCTTTTCCGGTTCTAGAAAAGGCCAGAAAGCTTCTGCCATTTCTTTGGCATCTTGGTTGAAATCTTTAATTCATCTTGCCTATGTTGAGTCGGGTAAAACTCCGCCTCAAAGAATTACAGCTCATTCTACTAGGTCAGTTTCTACTTCCTGGGCGTTTAGGAATGAAGCTTCGGTTGACCAGATTTGCAAAGCAGCAACTTGGTCCTCTTTGCATACTTTTACTAAATTCTACCATTTTGATGTATTTTCTTCTTCTGAAGCAGTTTTTGGTAGAAAAGTACTTCAGGCAGCGGTTTCAGTTTGAATCTTCTGCTTATGTTTTTCGTTAAACTTTATTTTTGGGTGTGGATTATTTTCAGCAGGAATTGGCTGTCTTTATTTTATCCCTCCCTCTCTAGTGACTCTTGTGTGGAAAGATCCACATCTTGGGTAGTCATTATCCCATACGTCACTAGCTCATGGACTCTTGCTAATTACATGAAAGAAAACATAATTTATGTAAGAACTTACCTGATAAATTCATTTCTTTCATATTAGCAAGAGTCCATGAGGCCCGCCCTTTTTTTGTGGTGGTTATGATTTTTGTATAAAGCACAATTATTCCAATTCCTTATTTTATATGCTTTCGCACTTTTTTATCACCCCACTTCTTGGCTATTCGTTAAACTGAATTGTGGGTGTGGTGAGGGGTGTATTTATAGACATTTTGAGGTTTGGGAAACTTTGCCCCTCCTGGTAGGAATGTATATCCCATACGTCACTAGCTCATGGACTCTTGCTAATATGAAAGAAATGAATTTATCAGGTAAGTTCTTACATAAATTATGTTTTTTTTTTAATTTTATTGAAATTCAAAGAAATACAATATAGAGATGCATATATTTTTTTGTTAGAGAGGCCAGCATTTGTAAACATTAGTGGGACTTGGGAAATTGTAGACACTTCATTTTTTTGCCTGTTGAGCCAGCGCTGCAATTTACACAAATAGTTTTCCCGGCTGCTTTTACTTGTTTGCACTTTGCTCCTCCCCTGCCCAATTTCACTATGAAAGTTGTGGGCGTGCCGTGGGGCTTGCAAAGTTGCGCTGCTAGCTTAAACCTGCCTGCCTATCTGTGCTCACTGCTCAGTGACGTGTGGAGCAGTGGAGTCACTCACTGCTGTGCTGTCTCTCTAAACGGGAACTGGGAAATCATGAGGGGGATGCCTGGCACCTGACTGCATGACTGTCTGACACTGTCTCTAAAGTGAAGGAGCTACGTATGATGCCCACCCGACCGGTACAGTTACGGTATACTAAGTGCACACTGAAGAGGTAGGAGGGGAAGGCGGGCAGGGGTCTGGGGGTAGGCAGAGAGCAGAGGTGCTTGGCCTTAACTTAGAAGCAGTAGGCACGCGGCCCGGGGCTGTGCACTGACAGACTTGGAACAGAGTCAGAGAACAGAATTTTCATACGGCTAGATTTAGAGTTTTGTCGGTAACGACCCGCGTAGCTAACGCTGGCTTTTTTCTGGCCGCACCTTTTAAATAACTCTGGTATTAAGAGTTCACAGAATGGCTGCGTTAGGCTCCAAAAAAGGAGCGTAGAGCATATTTAACGCAACTTCAACTCCCAAACCTCAAAATGTCTATAAATACACCCCTCACCACACCCACAATTCAGTTTAACGAATAGCCAAGAAGTGGGGTGATAAAAAAGTGCGAAAGCATATAAAATTGTATGTGTTTTTTTACAGGCAAAAGAGCTGAATTTCTTGGGGCATGCCCCGCAAAGGGCCCTGTTCAGGGCTGGTAAGGTAAAAGAGCTTTGAACTTTTGTAATTTAGAATAGGGTAGGGCATTTTTTTATTTTGGGGGGCTTTGTTATTTTATTAGGGGGCTTAGAGTAGGTGTAATTAGTTTAAAATTGTTGTAATATTTTTCTAATGTTTGTAAATATTTTTTTATTTTTTGTAACTTAGTTCTTTTTTATTTTTTGTACTTTAGTTAGTTTATTTAATTGTATTTATTTGTAGATATTGTATTTAATTAATTTATTGATAGTGTAGTGTTAGGTTTAATTGTAGGTAATTGTAGGTATTTTATTTAATTTATTTATTGATAGTGTAGTGTTAGGTTTAATTGTAACTTAGGTTAGGATTTATTTTACAGGTAAATTTGTAATTATTTTAACTATTTTAGCTATTAAATAGTTCTTAACTATTTAATAGCTATTGTACCTGGTTAAAATAAATACAAAGTTACCTGTAAAATAAATATAAATCCTAAAATAGCTATAATATAATTATAATTTATATTGTAGCTATATTAGGGTTTATTTTACAGGTAAGTATTTAGATTTAAATAGGAATAATTTATTTAATAAGAGTTAATTTATTTCGTTAGATTTAAATTATATTTAATTTAGGGGGGTGTTAGGGTTAGGGTTAGACTTAGCTTTAGGGGTTAATCCATTTATTACAGTAGCGGCGAGATTCAGTTGGCAGATTAGGGGTTAATAATTGAAGTTAGGTGTCGGCGATGTTAGGGAGGGCAGATTAGGGGTTAATACTATTTATTATAGGGTTATTGAGGCGGGAGTGAGGCGGATTAGGGGTTAATAACTTTATTATAGTAGCGGTGCGATCCGCTCGGCAGATTAGAGGTTAATAAGTGTAGGCAGGTGGAGGCGACGTTGAGGGGGGTAGATTAGGGGTTAATACATATAATATAGGGGTCGGCGGTGTTAGGGGCAGCATATTAGGGGTACATAAGTATAACGTAGGTGGCGGTCGGCAGATTAGGGGTTAATTATTGTAGGTAGCTGGCGGCGACGTTGTGGGGGGCAGGTTAGGGGTTAATAAATATAATATAGGGGTCGGCGGTGTTAGGGGCAGCAGATTAGGGGTACATAAGTATAACGTAGGTGGCGGTCGGCAGATTAGGGGTTAAAAAAATTTAATCGAGTGGCGGCGATGTGGGTTTAGGGGTACATAGGTAGTTTATGGGTGTTAGTGTACTTTAGAGCACAGTAGTTAAGAGCTTTATAAACCGGCGTTAGCCCAGAAAGCTCTTAACTACTGACTTTTTTCTGCGGCTGGAGTTTTGTCGTTAGATTTCTAACGCTCACTTCAGACACGACTCTAAATACCGGAGTTAGAAAGATCCCATTGAAAAGATAGGATACGCAATTGACATAAGGGGATCTGCGGTATGGAAAAGTCGCGGCTGAAAAGTGAGCGTTAGACCCTTTCCTGACTGACTCCAAATACCGGCGGTAGCCTAAAACCAGCGTTAGGAGCCTCTAACGCTGGTTTTCACGGCTACCGCCAAACTCTAAATCTACGCCATAGTTTGTGCGCCAAAACCTTTTCCTTAGTGATTTATTTTTAGAGTGCACTGTTTCTTTCATTTGATGCTCTGCTGAGCCAGGGAGAATTTCTAGGCATGAGCTTTATAATTAATGCAGTGCAGTTTACATATTTTGTATGTGCGTGTGTGTCTAAGTTTGTGTGTGTGTGTGTCTGAGCGTTTTAGTGTGTGTGTGTGTGTGTTTGAGTGTTTTTGTGTGTGTGTCTGAGTTCTTTTGTGTGTGTGTCTGAGTGTTTCTGTGTGTGTGCCTGAGTGTTTTTTGTGTGTGTGTGTCAGAGTGTTTTTGTGTGTGTGTGTGTGTGTGTGTTTTTGTGTGTATCTGAGTGTTTTTGTGTGTGTGCCTGAGTGTGTTTCCGAGTGTTTGTGTGTGCATCTGAGTGTGTTTTTAAGTGTGTTTGTATGTGTGTGTGCCTGTGTTTTTGTGTTTGTGTGTGTCTGCTTTCTGGGGGGAGGGGGGGTGACACCATAACTTACCGCACCGGGTGACACCAACCCTAGTGACGCCACTGCATTCAGGTAAAATTCAGACAGCCTATTCTACTATGTTATCCCATTCTCCTCTAAGAGTGGCCTCCAGAAATATCTCATGGTGTATGAAAGGTTTTAATATCTTACGTTGCTGGGGAAGAGGTAAGGTTATGATAAGTTTTTCCCACTTAAGAAGTGTTGCAACCTAAGTTAAGTGTCTAGATTGACGTCAAGTTGTTCAATAAATAGTTGTCGGAGTAGTTTTTTCTTAAATTGTGCTAAAGTGGGGTTTTTTTTGGATATCCATAATTCCAGGATACATTGTTGTGCTATTAGGGCACATAACGTGAGTATGGGGTGTAAGGCTTTGTGTTGTGTATCCCAAGAGAATAGGAATATTGATTTTGGATCGAGGAGTATGGTAATTTTTTTTTTTTTAGAATCAAAGTTTTTTATTGAGGAATACCAGATATACAAGGGTCACATACAATAAACATTATACATAGAATTGGTACATGTCACTTCTGAAGTTTTGTCAAGCCATTAACCTCTATCCTACCATATAGTAATCACATTCTGGCATTACCTCTTTTTTTGTTTTGTTTCCTATGTTACAACACAGCATGAGAAGTAAAGAGAAAATAAAAAAAAAACATTCACAGTTTAAATATCCATAACAGCTTATACAACCTGTAGTATGGTAGATTAAATATGACATAAAGATGTATTTGAATTCTATATAAATAAAAAAGGGATATAAGAAAAACTTATAGCAATATATTAACCATTGCGGATAAATACCGCTAATTTGTTCACTTACAATAAGAGTGAACGGTAGCTGAAAAATAGAGTCACCCCCTCCCTAGAGTAAATATATAAACAAGATAGATTTTACACCTTAAGGCACTATAATTAACATCGGATAGACATCTCTTTAGTTTAAAGTAAGGGGGGGGGGGGGGGGGAAATGTGTAAGTTAGATCAGAACCCTTTAAGCTAGAAAACACAGTCCAAGAGTCACTGCTAGCTGCATAACGGTGGCCAATCCAAACCTAATTTAGAAGCTATGAATTAACAGTTATATCAATAGTATATAGATATATGATATTATAGGATAGACACATCATAAACATGAGATATTTACAATGTTAATGTTACCCTCTAGGTACGGGCCCTATACCCAAGGGTGTCTACGTTGAATTAGTTAAGAAGCAATCCCCAGTGATAAATATAAACATAAGGATAATGACATACAAGGATGTCACAATACCATTAATGCTAGTGTCTCCACATATATGCTAAATTACATGGACATATATACAGTTGAGTAAGTATCAGGAACACTAAGTATAGTTAAGCAACCATTACTGTATGTAATATAGGTTGAATATAGGTTGAATATAGCCCACCAGGAGCTCACCTTGGTATGGGGGGAGGGATTGGAAACTCATCTATAGACGGTGCCAAATAAATACTGAGGTTTCTTACTAGTGGCATTGGATATAGATATTTTAGTCATATCAATCGGCCCATCAAACCTAATTACCTTTAATAGAAGTTTACATGCAATCTTGGAAAGACATTTAACTTGCAATGGTCTTACTCCAGGATTTCAATTGAAAAGCCCCAAAGTTGTATTATAACAAAAACAAAGTCATATTACAAAAACATTAAAAGCCATAGGACATGCCCATGTATAACAAGTCAGACCAACTATATAATAACTTAGTAATCCCCTGTCGCATATGCAGAGATTCCCTCTGCATATATCTGATGCATACCAGAGGCCTATTATTAAAACAGCACAATATCAGGTAGGACTATAAGGATTAACTGTATGGGAGCATTGAGATAGTATTAAGATATCAATCTTTATCAAGGACATAGCTCTGTACTGCTTGCAAGGGCCAGTTAGATATAAAATGATGTAATCATATTCACTAGAATAAGCACATGTCCAAGTAAATCATATATATATATAAAGTAGTAAATAGGTCTCCTTATTTAGGGCTAGATTACATAGGCAGCTTACATGTTGTTGCGAGGGAATTAGCATAGAGGCCTTACATTGTGTAGGTATAAACATAGAGCTTGCAACTGTTCCTTTTAATGAACTGAGGCATTTCCAAATAATACACAATAGGAAGAAGTCGCCAAAGTATATACATGAGATCCCAAACATTAGGCATTAGGTATATCTAGTAATAGGTACATTCCCCTTTGATAACAGAATCCTTAACTTAATATGAAATCTGAAAAACTGAAAACAGACATCTTTAATAATAATCAACAAACTTATGTGTTCAACTTGTGGAACTAGCTAGTGAACGTCATATATCACTTTGTGAGAATAAGTAATATTTAACAGTTGCAGCAGAGTAAATAATACCTTCAGCTAGCCAGACATAGGATAACAGAGCAGGGATCAGCAATGCTCAATTCTCCAAATATGAAAATACTTGAGTAGAGCTTATAAGTTAACAGTGACTAGCTAATATTATAAGCATTACAAACACTTCAAACAAGGGGTGATATGAGAACAAAATCTGTTAACTAAAATTTAAATATGCCCCGGGCAAGTTTTAAGGCATCGGGGTCTGTATGACATAGCGTGAATGTCTAAAAAGGTGTTTAAATGTTTAGGTTATGGATATGGTAATGCTATCCCAAGTATACCTCAGTGGGTTAGAGAATCAACTTAAGGGGCCTGGTTAATTTGTAAATAAGTTAGCAATGTAAATTGTTATACTAGGCGAAGTGGTAATTGTCATGTGGGGAAGCAATTCTGTAACCTTAATAATCAAAACATAATATAATATAACATTGCACATTCAATAAATAATAACCATGTAGATTGCATCACTCAAGCTAAAATAACAAGTAATGTAAAGCTAATTTTAAATATACAGCAGAAAACATAAAAGGATTAGCTAGGGTCATGTAACAGAAAATAATATCCTAAGTCACAGAGTAGAGACTCATCATTTGGAGAACTATTGCAATATGGGTATTTAGTAACGTCCAACAGTGAGGGCAATGTGGCTAAATAATTTTAAACAAACCTAATCCACAATTGTACAGTCACTGTCTGGGGATCAGGGTGATTCACCCAACACCTAATTTCTCAGAGTCAGGTTTGCTATCAGTTCTTCCCAGCATTTGGGATAACCCTCTATAATATCTAAGGAGACGCGGTAGCAGATCTGTAGTTATCAGGTTTTCAAAGGTCCAATTATGAAGGGACAATGGCTGTGCACTTTGACAAAGATTTTCTAAAAGGGTCTTGCGATTCAGTGGATACAGAGAGTTACCTAAGCACTTTAGATAAAACAAAATTAGACTAGTCTAAGGATATACATTAAACTATCTTTACCCCATCATTCCCAGCTCATGGTACACAGATGTTAGGAAATAATAATGATGCATTTGGAAGTGGTAGCGGAAAAGCTTAAGTAAATATAGAATTATCACATAGCAGAACTTGCATAATGAACTGCTGATTGAGATATACAGATCAACCCTCTAAGGGTGCAAAGACAAACTAACAAAACATGCAAATAATGAGAGGTAACATGAATAGGCTCAAAAGGTAGTAAAGTGCTAGATTGCAAACGGAAGTGTCAAAATTGCATACATTAACAGTGAACACATGGACAAATAATACCTAGGTACAAACTATCAGAGACAGATAAACGTGGATCATTGTAAACAAAATTTCAACAAAACACAAACAGTTCACTGACAGTCACGTAGGGCTCTGGGACCAACGGTCCTGAAAAGGAATAGACTATCTTCTATTGTATAGCTTGGAGAGTTCTTGCAAACCCCCATCACACATGTCTATATTGTGACCCATATCATAAACTCTAATAAATTTGAGTATCATGTGAATATTGTCAGCCTAAACAGGTTATAAACTAATACTTAGAGCTAGACATAACGTAAATCTGAACTAGTGTGGGGTATAATGTCCGTGAGAATGAAATAATCTCTGATAGTCCCCAGATGTCAAAGACCATCAATAGAGCCCGGTGCGTGCAGCTAGTGTCCCAAGGTCGCATCTAGGCATCGAGCCAGTGGGCCATCAATTGAATGTGGAAAGCTGCACGGGACTTTGAGATCTTACCCGATTCCCCTTCTGAAAGTGCTAATCTTGATGCTGCTAACACAGGAGCCGAGAGCTGAGTAGATGGGGAGAGTACATCGCCGGAGGAAACCCTCTAGCCGCATCCATGCCACTGAAGCTAAGGGTGTCGGGTAAGTGCACCAGATAAGAGGCCCTTCAGCACCTGTCAGGGAGGGTCCCACTCGTGAGACATAGCAACCGGTCACCCCCGGATCATTAGATAGAAGCATACTGCACATTGAGGAACTGGCCCCAATCATCCTCACAGGCACCTGTTTTCTCTCAGGCGCATTAGCGATCCCGGGAGCATAGGAGAGAGATGTGTCGTGCCCATACCCTTGATGCCACAAATAAGCTCTTATTTGCTCCATAGTCAGAGTGTCACAGAGTGCTAGGGGACATACATTAGGCTCCCTCACGTTAAGAGGGTGTCGCAAGTTGATACACTGCACTTCATGTTTCTCCATGGGCGCCATTTCCGTCTCCTTTAGCGGTTGCTGCTTAGGGTGCGCTGTTATGATAGATGTAAGGCTAGCAAAGTGTGAGTCCAGTTTCTGATCTAAAGTGACAAGCAATGCCAACAATGCGTTGTGAAGGGTCTCATCCATATTGAGAAGTATCTCTGCTGCCCATTAATAGTAAGCTGTAAACTGATTAATAGGCCACGAGGGACACAGTAAGGCAAACTTATTCATGTGGCGCTTCACAGGCCCTCAGAGAACCTCAGTATTATCTTCGTCTAAGCATCTTCGGAACCCTAGAAAGGGGATCATCCACCTATGGGGGGTTGTCCTGTTACTATTTATATATGGGTAGTGTGATAGGAGCGCCTAAAGGTGGATTCCTGCTGCTAAAAAAGTTCTTCCCTCAAAGAGAACTAAATGGTGGATAAGAAGAAAAAATGGGGTTTATTTAGCAGCGCTAAAAAAAGCTAGGGAATGATGATACCAATCTAATTTATGTTTTATGCAATCTATTTTATTTAAAAATTCTTATAACACATAAAAACAACAGCAAATGCTTTTCCTAATTAATAAAGGGACGTCTCCCTTATACAACACTTATAAAAACAGACTAGAACCATATAATCCTAGAATTTCAGGTATAAAGGAATTAATTCTATAGATAACATATGGCAAGCAACAAATTTCTAAGATAAATGGTGAATTAAATATTTAAAAGGCACAAATGTATCAATCCTAATAGCTTTACAGTTCTTCAGTAACAAATTCAGTTATAAAGTTACACAGTTACTTTCCTTGGACATATAATTGGCTCAGGTGTGCTGGATAGTTAAAAAGGCAAAAAACAGCCAATATTCTGATTTAGGTGCCAAAGCAATCGTGGTTAATGGAAATGGTTAATTTAACAGATGAATACCTTGATGTCTTTAAAGTTCAGTTTGCGTGTTTTAAAAAACGTAGTGCAAATTAGTGTAGAGGTACCTTAATCTGTCCTGGTTGCAACCGCTGATTATCTTCACTGTGAGGGATTCACAGACTGTTTGTTCCTGGTGCTTCTGATAAGTCACCTGACCTTCTCTTTGATTCAGAGGTCAGGGGTGATGATCCGTTCTGGTGATGTAGTTATTCTTTTTTTTTTGTTTTCCTTTCTTCTTATAGCCCAAATATTGTTTTCATCTGGGTTCCCTCAGACTTCTTAAGGTTTGAAGAAATCTTTGGTCAGTGTTTAGCAGTAACACCGTATTCCCTGAAGTTACCAAAGGTAGATTTTAACTTGCAGGGTCAGGAGAAAAGTTTAAAGTTGCAGGGTCACACAGCTTTGTGACAGTAGTAAATGAAGTTTAGTAGAGTGTAGCAGGTCCCATTCAACGCGTTTCACCCTTCTGGGCTTTATCAAGAAATTTCTTGATAAAGCCCAGAAGGGTGAAACGCGTTGACCCTGCAAGTTAAAATCTACCTTTGGTAACTTCAGGGAATACGGTGTTACTGCTAAACACTGACCAAAGATTTCTTCAAACCTTAAGAAGTCTGAGGGAACCCAGATGAAAACAATATTTGGGCTATAAGAAGAAAGGAAAACAAAAAAAAAAAGAATAACTACATCACCAGAACGGATCATCACCCCTGACCTCTGAATCAAAGAGAAGGTCAGGTGACTTATCAGAAGCACCAGGAACAAACAGTCTGTGAATCCCTCACAGTGAAGATAATCAGCGGTTGCAACCAGGACAGATTAAGGTACCTCTACACTAATTTGCACTACGTTTTTTAAAACACGCAAACTGAACTTTAAAGACATCAAGGTATTCATCTGTTAAATTAACCATTTCCATTAACCACGATTGCTTTGGCACCTAAATCAGAATATTGGCTGTTTTTTGCCTTTTTAACTATCCAGCACACCTGAGCCAATTATATGTCCAAGGAAAGTAACTGTGTAACTTTATAACTGAATTTGTTACTGAAGAACTGTAAAGCTATTAGGATTGATACATTTGTGCCTTTTAAATATTTAATTCACCATTTATCTTAGAAATTTGTTGCTTGCCATATGTTATCTATAGAATTAATTCCTTTATACCTGAAATTCTAGGATTATATGGTTCTAGTCTGTTTTTATAAGTGTTGTATAAGGGAGACGTCCCTTTATTAATTAGGAAAAGCATTTGCTGTTGTTTTTATGTGTTATAAGAATTTTTAAATAAAATAGATTGTATAAAACATAAATTAGATTGGTATCATCATTCCCTAGCTTTTTTTAGCGCTGCTAAATAAACCCCATTTTTTCTACTATTTATATATGGCACAAAGTGTAAAAGTCTCCGTTTTATATATAAATTAACTTGTTTGAGTATTATGCTTTAGGAGCTCCATGTAAAGACGTCTGCACTGCTTGGTTGTTGGCTCCGCCCCCCCGGAGTATGGTAATTTTAAAAGTAGTTGTAGCCCAGTATTGTATTTGACACCAAAATTGTTGGATACATGGGCAGTTATAAAAGTAGTGTTTAAGTGTGGGTTCAGGCAGTAAACATTTAATACATTGATTTGGAGAGGCTTTGTTCCAGTGAGATCTACGGGCAGGAGTAATGTAGTCTTTGTTTATCATTCTGGTCTGCATTTCTCTAATGGGAACTGCTAAGCTTGCTGTTTTAGTCCTTTCTAAACTGGTATTTCTTTAGTTGTGACTATGTCTTCCTTTTGGAGTCTAAAAGTGATACCCTCCAAGACTTCCTTAGAGGCATACGCTATTAACTGGTGGTAGATAGGGGATAGAGAGTAGCTACCCATTTTGTAACTAAAATGTATATGAGCAAGTGGGGAAAGCTCCCAGAAACTGGGATTTTGGTTCATTAGGGTGTGTATATAATGTCTGGCTTGAAGATATGCATAAAATTGTGTTGGGTAGGTTTTATCTGTTTTTAAGTTCTTGAAAGGTCCTGACCGTTTGCAACAGCGGATCCAGAATTTCACCAATTGAGTGTATTCCTCAAAATTTCCAGATTTGAAAGGCAACTGTTTTATTTCCTGCTGGAAATTCCTTATTTCCTATCAAAGGTATATGCTTCGGGGAGGAGGATTTATTTCCAAGATGTTTGAAGGTGAGCCACCAAGCTTTTAGGGCGTCCTTATATAGGAGATTATTCTTGATTTCTAGAGGTCTCATAGTGGGACATATGGTAGGTAGGTAAGGGCATGTGGAGAGGCAATAGTGATCTCCAAAGCTGGGTCTATAAAGTGTGCCGCATTCAGTTGCCAGTCTACGAGCAAGCGGACTAATGCTGCCCAATTGTATAATTTGAGGTCAGGGAGTGTCAGACCACCATTAAGGTACGGCTATGGTAGGGTTTTAGTCGCTATACGTGTCCTCCTACCTCCCCAGATGAAGCACTGGATTGCCTTGTTCACATGGGACAAGTCAGTTTTACTTAGGAGGAATGGTAGCATCAGAAGCAGGTAAAGGAGTTTAGGTAGTATTGTCATTTTTATTAAATTAACACGTCCAGTAAGACCTAGAAGGAGCTTGGCCCAAGCTTTTAATTGTGCTTGTTTAGGTAGATTGTTTTGAGATGTTAAAGGTACAGTAAACACCAGAACTTTTGTTGTTTAAAAAGGTAGATAATCCCTTTATTACCCATTCCCCAATTTTGCATAACCAACACAGTTATAATAATATACTTTTTACCTCTGTGATTACCTTGTATCTATGCCTCTGCAAACTGCCCCCTTATTTTAATTCTTTTGACAGACTTGCATTTTTATCAGTGATGACTCCTAGGAGCCTGAGCTCAATGTTATCTATATGAAACACATGAACTAACGCCCTCTAGTGGTGAAAAACTGTCAAAATGCTTTCAGATTAGAGGCAGTCTTCAAGGTCTAAGAAATTAGCACATGAACCTCCTAGATTTAGCTTTCAATTAAGAATACCAAGAGAAAAAAGCAAATTGGTAATAAAAGTAAAGTGGAAAGTTGTTTAAAATTACATGCCCTATTTAAATCATGAACGATTTTTTTTTACTTTACTATCCCTTTAAGTTTGTATAGTTTATGGGAGTTTCGATGGAGGGATATGCCCAGATAAGTAAGCGTGCTAGATTGTGCTTTGAATGGGTAATCATCATGAGGGTTGTGATCAGTTAACCACAGTATTTCTGATTTTGTCATATTTATTTTATAACCGGAGAATTATCCAAAAGCGTTTAGCGTATCAACAATTTTAGGGATGTGTTGAGAGGGTTTGCTAACAAAAAGCAGCATATCATCTGCATATGAAGCCATATGCAGAGTGGTGTCTTTGATAGGGATACCAGGGAAGATTTTAGTGCAAGCAGTTCCAAGGCTAGGTCAAATAATAGAGGAGAGAGTGGGCAGCCTTGTTGTGTCCCCATCTCAAGGGTGAAATTTGGGGAATTAAGACCATTTACTAAGATACTTGCTGTGGGGGTAGAATAGATTTTACGAAGAAAGTTTGAGAAGGGGTCTTCAAAGTGAAATTGTTGGAGAGTGTGGAACACATGAGGCCATTCGACTCTATCGAAGGCCTTCTCTGCATCTAAAGATAGCAAGAAGGCCTCCCGGTCCCCTACATGCCCAGCATCAACAGTCCAGAAGTGGTTTATAGTGTGAAGAACCTTTCTCAGGTTGACCACAGAGGATCTTCCAGAAACAAATCCCGATTGGTCTGGGTATAATAGGGAAGGGAGAATAGTCTTTAATCGGTTAGCCAGAATTTTCATGAGAATTTTATAGTCAGTGTTTAGGAGGGAAATCGATCTGTATGACTCTGGGAGGGAGTGGTCTTTACCAGGTTTTGGTATCAAGGTGATATGAGCTGCTGTAAATGAGCTGTTGTTTAGTATACAAGTGTGAGAAGTAGTCCGCTAGGCAATTCGCTATTTCAGAGGAAGTTTTACCTCCGCTTCTAAGGGTCGCTATGGTTTTTTTTGTTGTTGACCGTGCCTTCACTAGGGTGGCCAAGAGTTTACCAGATTTGCTGCTGAACCTGTAGAATTTACCAGCTGTTTTTAAAAGACCGGTGATTGCTTGTTGTTTAAGAAAGCTGTCCATTTCCGTCTTAGCTATAATGTAGTGTTTGTATAAAGGACATGATTTAGAGGTACAGTAATCTAAATAGGCCTGACCTAAATTGGTTTGTAAGGTATTGTATCTATATTGGATTTTGTGTTTTAGGTCTGCTACATAAGAGATAACAACATGTCTCTATATAAACGCTTTGGCAGCCTCCCAAAATAGTTGCGGATTGGATAAGTGTGGCTGGTTGTCTGTACAATAATCATTCCAGGCATGTATGAAACATTTCTGGAAAGGTTCAGACGTGGTAAGATAGGAGGGGAAGCAAAGGGAATTTCTATTAGGATGTGGGGGGAATGAGCCTAGGGTCAGCTCTACCAGAGCATTGTCTGAGATATGTAAGTGTGTCAAGATTGATTTTCTCTTAATTGGAGAATTTATACCCCAATGTTCCAAGTAAAAAATTGAAGGGCCATAATCAAACTTCAAAAGGTGTTATATATAGTTTATAAATGTTGGGTGTGCATGATGATGTTGGAGGCATACCTGAGGGTGGTGGGAACACCCATGTCAAGTATTCCCAATCAAGGCAGAGACTATTAACAGTGTGTTGTGTAGAGGTGCAGACTACATTATGTCTGGATTTGTGTACAAATAATATCCACAAGTGAATTAACCAGTTCAAGGAGAGTAAAAAAAAAAAACAATATCAACAGTAACATTAACCTTATATATCTATGAATGGTAGGTTTGGCAAGCTCAAAGTATGGAGCATGTCTATATCTATAATAGAACCTGAGTTTGGTCTCAATCTTAAACCTGATCTCTATCCCTAAACATAACTGGGATAGGGGTATCACAACTAACATTGATGGTAGTATATCACCAAGTGTGAGTATAGGGGTTCTGCATATTAGGAGCAATCCAGAACCTACATTCGCTAGTAAACTTAATATAACTAGTACAGTCTGAGTCAACCTAAAAAAAAGACAACATATTAGGTTAAAACAGAATTTATATGTATACATTACATATTTCTTTCAGGAGGGGGGCACAACTTTATGTACCAGTAGACAGTCACTCATGAGTTTGGGTCCTCTTCATCAGGAAACAGCATGAGGAACTTCTGTTGCTAGGTAGGATTCTAAGGCCTGCGGGGTATAAAAAATCTTTGGGCCTGACGCACTTACCAGGCATAGTTTCGCCCGGTACAGTAAGGCCACTTGCAGGCCTTGCTCATGTATTTTCGAGCAATGTGAGGCAAAGTCTTTCCATTGTTTGGTAAACCTCAGCCGAGTAGTCTTGAAACATTAGGAGTCGGTGGTCATTGAATCTAACTTCTTTCTTTGATCTGTACGCTCTAAGAATTAGCACTTGTTTTAAGTTGAGGCATTTAAGCACACTTTTTATGTTTAATATTCTTTATTAAACATTTTTTTCTTTTCTCCTCCTTTTCAATCATTCCTGCTTTAACAGTCATCAAGTTTTGTTAACAAACATCAATACAGGAAAAAAAAAGAGGGGGAGAGAGGGGGGACAGCAAAAGAAACAGTGACTTTTTTGTAGATCTAGATTCAATCTAAATTAGAACCCTAGATGATTGTTCCTGTCTACCTATCCAGTAGAATACCATACCCTATGCACGACCTCCCTATTGTTTAGGATTCCTGCTGCCTCTTCATACATGGTATATGTGAGTTGTATTTTATTGTATATCTCCGTCCATTTTAAGACTTTTTAAGTGAAATGTCTGCTCCAACTTGTCTATCTACCGCCCCCGCTATGCAGGATTTAGCAGCATTTAAAAGTGTAGAGAATTGTCTCACCTCACTAGTGTGGTTATCTACACCCGCCTGTAGTGAGTCTATTTTTGGTAGGAAGAAGGTCTTCAAATCCTGCATTAGAGAGGAATGATCCCCTGTCTGTGAAATAGATTGATCAATTTGTGGTGTGATATCGGCCTGTGTTTCCAGCACGTTGAGATTTCCTTTCAGCCATTTTAGATTTGTTACTCATTGTGTCGGGTTTGTCTAGGTGATAGTTTAAATAAATATTTGTCGACTTTCATTAGAATGAGTAAAGTTTAGTAATCTGAGTTAGTTAGTCCGTTTTTGTACTGCACCATGTGTAAACCCCTAGGCAGCGTCACAAATCTGGGGCCCATCTCCAATTAAACTGTGTAGATGTAATTGCACCCAGAGGGCTTGTAGAAGTATATGTTAAAGATGGTATAGTGCTAGATAAAAGTATGTAAAACACAGCAGGGTCAGTGCCAAGTATTAGATTTCCTTTCAGCCATTTTAGATTTGTTACTCATTGTGTCGGGTTTGTCTAGGTGATAGTTTAGATAAATATTTGTCGACTTTCATTAGAATGAGAAAAGTTTAGTAATCTGAGTTAGTTAGTCCGTTTTTGTACTGCACCATGTGTAAACCCCTAGGCAGCGTCACAAATCTGGGGCCCATCTCTAATTAAACTGTGTAGATGTAATTGCACCCAGAGGGGTTGTAGAAGTATATGTTAAAGATAGTATAGTGCTAGATAAAAGTATGTAAAACACAGTAGGGTCAGTGCCAAGTATTGCAGAGGCACATAACACAAAGTTCCAAAATCATTTTGCACACAGAGGTTCTGGCAAAACACCCTCATATAACAGAGAGAAAGTACACTGCAGCAATGTACAATTACGGCTTAAAGGACATCAAATGACAGAGAGTTACATTTGCATTGGAAGTATATATAAAAGGCAAAAGAACATTTAATTTTGAAACATATACGCAACAATAAAACAAACAGTTGAAAATACATGACATAGATAAATACAATCATACAAGTTTAAAAGTCCATATAAAAATAGGGAGCTTGGATCCAACAAGTAAACTTTAGACAGTTTTCGGCAAGGAGCTGGAAGAGAAAAATCCCAAATCAAAAAATACGCAAAAAACAAAACATAGGTGTTTAAGGCTTATTTACACCGGGAGTTGGTTCGTAGTTTCCTTTAGATAAAAGGTTCCGTTAGTAATCAGGCTCATTCAAAGTAAAGAGCTAAAGAGCTTGAAAAAGACCAGTTGCGGCTGAAACGCGTTGCTCTATACGCTCTATCTTGCTGTTTGTGTCCCATTTGGGCTTCCGTAGTCCTAGAGGTGCAGAGAAGGCTAGAATCACTAGCAGTTCGGATTTTCAAAAATACCGCCAAGAAGCGCCTTTAGAAAAAGAACAAGCACAACGGATACTTTGATGAGCCTGATTACTGACAGGAATTTTTATGTAAGGAAACTACGAACCAACTCCCAGTGTAAGAAATCCCTAAACACCTTTGTTTTGGTTCTTGCGTATCTTTTGATTTGGGATTTCATTCTAATCACACGGTGAGTCCATGGATCATCATCAATTACTATTGGGAATATCACTCCTGGCCAGCAGGAGGAGGCAAAGAGCACCACAGCAAAGCTGTTAAATATAACTCCCATACCCACAATCCCCCAATCATTCTCTTTGCCTGTAGTGCAAGGAGGAGATGAAGTTTTATTATTTTTTTTAGCAGAATAAGCTTACTCTGTTCTTTTCTAGGGTCTAGCCTAGTCCACATCAGTCTCTTCAGTAGGGCAGTGGTGACTTTTTGAGCACTTGAGAACTTGTGAGGTACAATCCTCACTGCGTTTTCTCAAGAATCTGCTGCCCTAACTAGAAAACCTGAGTAGATTTACTCAGTTTTTCTCTCTGCACAGGTCCATGTGAGGTGCTGCACCCTCTCAAACCAGGTGAGCTGTCCTGCTTCCGGACAGCACTTTCAGGTAATTGCCATTTTAACTTTCTTTTGCAAGGAGATTGCTGAAAGCTGTATTATTTAATATGGGACTTTATTAAACCTTCATGTTTGGGGTTTCTTTTAGGCAGCTGGGCATTGAGACAGTGAGGTGATTTATGGTGGCTCAGTGTGTTATAGTAGTTTTTATACTTTAACTTTTGGTCATGGAGATTACTGTTGTAAGCCGTTTATTTCAGCAGTTAGGGCTCTGTATTTGAAAATGAGCTGTATAGGTAGCCTGAGGTCTATTTGGTTTGTTGCGCTAACACACATTTCTATTTAAAGACACAGTACACATTTATTTTTTATTTCAAATAAAGAATTTTTACACTTTATCCTTATTTATTACATAAGATGGATCAAGAGGCTTTTCAAACCATTATCCCAGGCAAAGTTGCTGCTTGTCAGTTATGTTTTGATGCTCAGGTGGAACCCCCAGTTCCATTTTGTTCCTCATGCATTGAGATAACTTTAAGTTATAGAGATAAAATATTTGACCATGGGCCACCATTATCCCAGGCAAATGCTGTTCAGGTGTCTCCTGTTGCAGATGTGCCCTTGTTTCTCATTAAGCGTCCCAACTTTTTCAGTCTCCCCATACAGTGCCTTGTGTTTCCTCTTGCAATACTGTAGGATTTTCTCTACAAGACATTGATGTTTCATCTAAATCTAAGCTCATGGCAATTCCTTACAAGGATAAGGCCTTGTTTGGACCTGGTTTGGCGGAAATTATCTCAGATATTACTGGAGGTAAGGGTTCTTTTCTTCCTCAAGATAAAAAGAATAAGCAGAAGGAACGTCAGAGTAATTTTCGTTCCTTTTGTAACTTTAAAGGCAAGTCTTCCTTCCCTTCCTCCAAGCAAGATCAAGCCAAGCCTTCCTGGAAGCCCAACCAGTCCTGGAATAAGGGAAAGCAATCTAAAAAGCCTTCAGCTGATTCCAAGTCAGCATAAAGGGTTGGCCCCCGATCCGGGAGCAGATCTTGTAGGGGCAGACTCTCTCTTTTTTCCCAGGCTTGGATAAGAGATGTACCGGATCCATGGGCGGTGGACATTGTCTCCCAGGGATACAAAAGAGACTTCAAATCTCCCAGAGGCAGGTTTCTCCTCTCCAGATTATCTGTAGACCAGATAAAAAGAGAGGCATTCTTACATTGTGTCAAGGACCTTGCCGCCCTGGGGGTAATAGTTCCAGTCCCCTTTCAGGAAAGTGGTCTGGGATTTTACTCAAATCTGTTCGTAGTTCCCAAAAAGGAGGGAACTTTTCGACCAATCCTAGATCTAAAATGTTTAAACAAGTTTCTCAGAGAGCCATCGTTCAAGATGGAGACTATATGCTCCATTCATGACAACCATAGACCTAAAGGATGCATACCTTCATGTTCCCATTCACAGGGACCATCACACGTTTCTGAGATTCACCTTTTTGGACAATCATTTCCAGTTTGTGACCCTTCCATTCGGCCTGGCCACAGCTCCCAGAATTTTTTCAAAGGTTCTGGGGGCTCTTTTAGCTGTGCTTTGATCTCTGGGCATTGCAGTGGCACCTTATCTGGATGACATTCTGGTTCAGGTGCCATCTTTTCAACAAGCATAATCTCATACGGAGATCTTGTTGTCTTTTCTTCAATCCCATGGATGGAAGGTGAATAAGGGAAAAAGTTCTCTGGTTCCAGCTACAAGGGTCATATTTTTGGGGTCAATAATAAACTCCCTGTTAATGAAGATTTTTCTGCCTGAGGTTTTCGACTCTTGTCTTACCCTTCAGTCCTCTCCACGGCTGTCAGTGGCTCAATATATGGAGGTAATAGGTCTGATGGTGGCTTCCATGGACATCATTCCGTTTGCTTCGTTCCACCTCAGACCTCTGCAGTTATGCATGCTCAGACAATAGAACGGGGACTATATGGATCTGTCTCTACGTGTAGATCTAAATCAGGCGTCAATAGACTCTCTTCCATGGTGGCTTTCTCAGGATCATCTCTCCTAGGGTACTTGCTTCCGCAGACCCTCCTCGGTGATTGTGATCACGGATGCCAGCCTTCTAGGTTGGTGAGCAGTATGGGGCTCATTGAAGGCTCAGGGCTTATGGACCCAAAAGGAGTCAGTCCTACCCATAAACATCTTGGAGCTGAGAGCAATCTTCAATGCTCTTCTGGCCTGGCCTCAGTTAGCCTTAGCCCGGTTTATCAGATTCCAGTCGGACAACATAACCTCGGTGGCCTACATCAACCACCAGGGGGGAACTTGGAGTTCCTTGGCCATGACAGAGGTGGCCCGAATTATTCAGTGGGCGGAGACCCACAACTGCTGTCTTTCTGCGATCCACATCCCAGGAGTGGACAATTGGGAAGCGGATTTTCTGAGCAGACAGACTTTTCATCCCGTGGAGTGGGAACTTCATTCGGATGTGTTTTCCAGCTTGACCCTCAAGTGGGGGCAGCCGGAGTTGGAGCTTATGGCTTCTCGGCAGAATGCCAAACTTCTGAGATACATCTCGAGGTCAAGAGATCCGCAGGCATTTCTGATTGATGCTCTGGCAGTTCCTTGGAACTTCAGTCTAACATACCTGTTTCCTCCGTTCGCTCTCCTTCCAAGAGTCATTGCTCGAATCAAGCAGGAGAGGGTGTCTGTAATTCTCATAGCCCCGGCGTGGCCTTGCAGGATTTGTTATGCAGACCTAGTGGAAATGTCAACCTTTCCACCTTGGAGACTGCCTCTGAGGAAGGACCTTCTACTGAAGCTGACTGCTTGGAGATTGAACGCTTAGTTTTATTTAAGCGTGTATTTTCAGAGTCGGTCATTGAGACCTTGATACAGGCTCGTAAGCCTGTGACTCGCAGGATTTACCATAAGCTCTTGCATAAATACTTGTATTGGTGTGAATCCAAAGGATACTCTTGGAGTAGAGTAAAGATTCCTATGATTTTGTCCTTTCTCCAGGATGGTCTGGAGAAGGGTTTGTCGGCAAGTACTCTAAAGGGTTAGATTTCGGCATTGTCTATTTTGTTACATAAGTGCTTGGCGGATGTGCCAGATGTGCAATCGTTTTGTCAGGCCTTGGTTAGAATTCGACCTGTGTTTAAACCTGTTACTCCTCCAGGGAGTCTTAACCTTGTTCTTAAAGTTTTACAACAGGCTCCGTTTGAGCCTATGCATTCTTTAGATATTAAGATGTTATCTTGGAAAGTTTTTTTTTCTTGTTGCTATTTCCTCTGCTTTGAGAGTCTCTCAACTCTCTGATTTACAGTGTGATTCCCCTTATCTTATATTTCACTCTGATAAGGTGGTTCTGTGTACTAAGTTTGGTTTCATGCCCAAAGAATATTAATCAGGAAATCGTTGTACCTTCTTTGTGCCCTAAGCCTTCTCACAAAGAACGCTTGTTGCATAATCTCGATGTTGTGCGAGCGCTAAAATTTTATTTGCAGGCAACTAAGGACTTTCGTCAGTCTTCTGCATTTTTTGTTTGCTTTTCTGGGAAACACAAGGGTCGGAAAGCTACGGCTACTTCACTTTCCTTTTGGCTGAAGAGCTTTATTCGCTTGGCATATGAGACTGCTGGACAGCAACCTCCTGAGAAAATCACAGCTCATTCCACAAGGGCTGTTTCTTCTTCCTGAGAAAATCACAGCTCATTCCACAAGGGCTGTTTCTTCTTCCTGGGCCTTCAAAAATTAAGCTTCTGTGGAACAGATTTGCAAGGCTGCAACTTGGTCATCTTTGCACACTTTTTCCAAATTCTATAAACTCAATACTTTTGCCTCAGCTGAGGCTTCTTTTGGGAGAAAGGTTCTTCAAGCAGTGGTGCCTTCTGTTTAGGTTCCTGTCTTGTCCCTCCCTTATCATCTGTGTCCTCTGGCTTGGGTTTTGGTTCCCAACAGTAATTGATGATGATCCGTGGATGAAATGGAATTTATGCTTACCTGATAAATTTATTTCTTTCTTGACACAGTGAGTCCACGGCCTGCCCTGTATTCAGACAGTTTCTTTTTATATAAACCTCAGGCACCTCTGCACCTTGGGTTACTTCCTTTCTCTCCTTTCCCTGGGTGGAATGACTGGGGGATTGTGGGTAGGGGAGTGATATTTAAAGGGACATTAAACACTAAATGCATGCTAGATAGAATGATGCATTCAAAGAAAAGATTAGTCCATGACTAACATGTAGATGTATTTTTTAAAGTTTCATTAGTTGTTTAAAAAGTGACAAAATAAGTGTAAAGTTTTAGGCCTAGATTTAGAGGCTCCTAACGCTGGTTTTGGCCGCCCGCTGGTATTTAGAGTCAGTCAGGAAAGGGTCTAACGCTCACTTTCCAGCCGCGACTTTTCCATACCGCAGATCCCCTTACGTCATTTGCGTATCCTATCTTTTCAATGGGATCTTTCTAACGCCGGTATTTAGAGTCGTGGCTGAAGTGAGCGTTAGAAATCTAACGACAAAACTCCAGCCGCAGAAAAAAACCAGGAGTTAAGAGCTTTCTGGGCTAACGCCGGTTCATAAAGCTCTTAACTACTGTGCTCTAAAGTACACTAACACCCATAAACTACCTATGCACCCCTAAACCGAGGCCCCCCCACATCGCCGCCACTCTATTAAAAATTTTTAACCCCTAATCTGCCGACCACACACCGCCGCCACCTACGTTATCATGTACCCCAAATCTGCTGCCCCTAACACCGCCGACCCCTATATTATATTTATTAACCCCTAATCTGCCGCCCCCAACGTCGCCTCCACCTACCTACACTTATTAACCCCTAATCTGCCGACCGGACCACACCGCTACTATAATAAATGTATTAACCCCTAATCCGCCTCACTCTCGCCTCAATTACCCTATAATAAATGGTATTAACCCCTAATCTTCCCTCCCTAACATCGCCGCCACCTAACTTCAAGCATTAACCCCTAATCTGCCGACCGTACCTCACCGCTACTCTAATAAAATTTTTAACCCCTAAAGCTAATTCTAACCCTAACCCTAACACCCCCCTAAGTTAAATATAATTTAAATCTAACGAAATAAATGAACTCTTATTAAATAAATTATTCCTATTTAAAGCTAAATACTTACCTGTAAAATAAACCGTGTAAAATAAACCCTAATATATCTACAATATAAATTATAATTATATTGTAGCTATTTTAGGATTAATATTTATATTACAGGCAACTTTGTGTTTATTTTAACCAGGTACAATAGCTATTAAATAGTTAATAACTATTTAATAGTTACCTAGTTAAAATAATTACAAAATTACCTGTAAAATAAATCCTAACCTAAGTTACAATTAAACCTAACACTACACTATCAATAAATAAATTAAATAAAATACCTACAATTATCTACAATTAAACCTAACACTACACTATCAATAAATTAATTAAATACAATACCTACAAATAAATACAATGAAATAAACTAACTAAAGTACAAAAAATAAAAAAGAACTAAGTTACAAAAAATAAAAAAATATTTACAAACATTAGAAAAATATTACAATTTTAAACTAATTACACCTACTCTAAGCCCCCTAATAAAATAACAAAGACCCTCAAAATAAAAAAATGCCCTACCCTATTCTAAAATTAAAATAGAAAAGCTCTTTTACCTTACCAGCCCTGAAAAGGGCCCTTTGCGGGGCATGCCCCAAAGAATTCAGCTCTTTTGCCTGTAAAAAAACCCCATACAATTACCCCCCCCCCAACATTACAACCTACCACCCACATACCCCAAATCTAACCCAAACCCCCCTTAAATAAACCTAACACTAAGCCCCTGAAGATCTCCATACCTTGTCTTCACCACGCCGGGTTCACCGATCGATCCAGAAGAGCCTCCGATGTCTTGATCCAAGCCCAAGCGGGGGGCTGAAGATGTCCATGATCCGACTGAAGTCTTCATCCAAGTGGGAGCTGAAGAGGTCCATGATTGGGCTGAAGTCTTCTATCAAGCGGCATCTTCAATCTTCTTTCTTCCGGATCCATGGTCATCCCGCCGATGCTGAACATCCATCTTCACCGACAAATGACGGTTCCTTTAAGGGACGTCATCCAAGATGGCGTCCCTCGAATTCCGATTGGCTGATAGGATTCTATCAGCCAATCGGAATTAATGTAGGAAAATTCTGATTGGCTGATGGAATCAGCCAATCATATTCAAGTTCAATCCGATTGGCTGATCCGATCAGCCAATCAGATTGAGCTCGCATTCTATTGGCTGATCGGACCAGCCAATCAGATTGAACTTGAATCTGATTGGCTGATTCCATCAGCCAATCAGAATTTTCCTACCTTAATTCCGATTGGCTGATAGAATCCTATCAGCCAATCGGAATTCGAGGGACGCCATCTTGGATGACGTCCCTTAAAGGAACCGTCATTTGTCGGGAAGTCGTCGGTGAAGATGGATGTTCCGCGTCGGCGGGATGACCATGGATCCGGAAGAAAGAAGATTGAAGATGCCGCTTGATAGAAGACTTCAGCCCGATCATGGACCTCTTCAGCTCCCGCTTGGATGAAGACTTCAGTCGGATCATGGACATCTTCAGCCCCCCGCTTGGGCTTGGATCAAGACATCGGAGGCTCTTCTGGATCGATCGTTGAACCCGGCGTGGTGAAGACAAGGTAGGGAGATCTTCAGGGGCTTAGTGTTAGGTTTATTTAAGGGGGGTTTGGGTTAGATTAGGGGTATGTGGGTGGTGGGTTGTAATGTTGGGGGGGGTATTATATGTTTTCTTTTTACAGGCAAAAGAGCTGAATTCTTTGGGGCATGCCCCGCAAAGGGCCCTTTTCAGGGCTGGTAAGGTAAAAGAGCTTTTCTATTTTAATTTTAGAATAGGGTAGGGCATTTTTTTATTTTGGGGGTCTTTGTTATTTTATAAGGGGGCTTAGAGTAGGTGTAATTAGTTTAAAATTGTTGTAATATTTTTCTAATGTTTGTAAATATTTTTTTATTTTTTGTAACTTAGTTCTTTTTTATTTTTTGTACTTTAGTTAGTTTATTTCATTGTATTTATTTGTAGGTATTGTATTTAATTAATTTATTGATAGTGTAGTGTTAGGTTTAATTGTAGGTAATTGTAGGTATTTTATTTAATTAATTTATTGATAGTGTAGTGTTAGGTTTAATTGTAACTTAGATTAGGATTTATTTTACAGGTAATTTTGTAATTATTTTAACTAGGTAACTATTAAATAGTTATTAACTATTTAATAGCTATTGTACCTGGTTAAAATAATTACAAAGTTGCCTGTAAAATAAATATTAATCCTAAAATAGCTACAATATAATTACAATTTATATTGTAGCTATATTAGGGTTTATTTTACAGGTAAGTATTTAGCTTTAAATAGGAATAATTTATTTAATAAGAGTTAATTTATTTTGTTAGATTTAAATTATATTTAAGTTAGGGGGGTGTTAGTGTTAGGGTTAGACTTAGCTTTAGGGGTTAATACATTTATTATAGTAGCGGTGTGGTCCGGTCGGCAGATTAGGGGTTAATTATTGTAGGTAGGTGGAGGCGACGTTGGGGGCGGCAGATTAGGGGTTAATAAATATAATATAGGGGTCAGCGGTGTTAGGGGCAGCAGATTAGGGGTACATAGGTATAATGTAGGTTGCGGCGGTGTACGGAGCGGCAGATTAGGGGTTAAAAAAAATATGCAGGTGTCAGCGATAGCGGGAGCGGCAGATTAGGGGTTAATAAGTGTAAGGTTAGGGGTGTTTAAACTCGGGGTTCATGTTAGAGTGTTAAGTGCAGACTTAGGAAGTGTTTCCCCATAGGAAACAATGGGGCTGCGTTTTTTTTTCAGCTCAAACTGCCCCATTGTTTCCTATGGGGATATCGTGCACGAGCATGTTTTTGAAGCTGGCCACGTCCGTAAGCACCGCTGGTATCGAGAGTTGCAGTGGCGGTAAATTATGCTCTACGCTCCCTTTTTGGAGCCTAACGCACTGAAAACCCAGCCATTCTGTGAACTCTAAATACCAGATGTATTTAAAAGGTGCGGCCAAAAAAAAGCCAGCTTTAGCTACGCGGGTCCTTACCGACAAAACTCTAAATCTAGCCGTTATTGTCTATAAAACACTGGGAGCTGCCATGTTGTAACTTGTGTTACCTCTGCTGTGGCCAATTAGGGTCAGTTATAAATAGGTCACTAGAGTGTGCAGCCAATGGTTGTGCTGGATTTAACAGTGTTCTGCACTTCCATTTCTAACAGGAACTGAAAAGCTCACAATGTCAGAATGGAATTACAGGCAAAGAGGACAGAATAAATAATGAAAGTATATTGCAGAGTTTTATATATACAATTTATCATTTTATAATACCATCTCAAAGTGTTTAATGTCCCTTTAACAGCTTTGCTGTGGTGCTCTTTGCCTCCTCCTGCTGGCCAAGAGTGATATTCCCAACAGTAATTGATGATGATCCGTGGACTCACCGTGTCAAGAAAGAAATTTATCAGGTAAGCAGAAATTTCGTTTTTTCTCTTCCAGCTCCTTGCCGAAAACTGTCTAAAGTTTACTTGCTGGATCCAAACTCCCTATTTTTATATGGAATTTTAAACTTGTATGATTTTATATATGTATGTCATGTATTTTCAACTGTTTTAATGGATGCTACACTTTAACAAGTGTTTGTTTAATTGTTGCATATATGTTTCAAAATTAAATGTTCTTTTGCCTTTTATATATACTTCCAATGCAAATTTAACTTTCTATCATTTGATGTCCTTTAAGCCCTAATTACACTAGTTTAGTGGTGACACTAAACACCCATAAACTACCTATTAAAGGGACAGTATACACTAATTTTCATATAACTGCATGTAATAGACACTACTATAAAGAATAAGATGCACAGACAGATACTGATATAAAAATCCAGTATAAAATGGTTTAAAAACATACTTAGAAGCTTTCAATTTAGCTCTGTTGAAAAGGCAGTTGGAAGGCCCACTGCAAGTGGGAAATAAGACACTCCCCCCACCCCCTTCTTTTGCATATGAAAAGACCCTTTACACAAACAGGAGCAAGCTGGAGAAGGCAGCTGACGGTATTCAAATAAAACTTTGGGGCTTGGTTAGGAGTCTGAAAATCAGAGCAATGATATTTAAAAATAAGCAAAATTATACATTTAAAAAAAAAAAAAAACTTTATGGGCTTTATAAATAGATCATCTGCAAAACATTTATGCAAAGAAAAAATGAGTGTATAATGGCCCTTTAACCCCTAAACCGAGGCCTTCCCATATCGCAAATACTATATTAAATTTATTAACCCCTAATCTGTCACTCCTGATGTCGGCGCCACTTTAAAAAAATATCCCCTATTCCGACGCTCCCTGACATTGTCACCACTATAATAAACTTATTAACCCCTAAACCGCTGCCCTCCCACATCGCAAACACTATTTAAATATTATTAACCCCTAATATGCCGTCCACCCACATCGCCCCCTCTATACTAAAGATATTAACCCCTAATTCCGCCGCCGCTATAATAAACCTATTAACCCCTAAACCACTGCCCTCCTGCATCGCAAACACTATTTAAATATTCTTAACACCTAATCTGCTGTCCGCCCACATCGCCCCCACTATACTAAAGTTATTAACCCCTAATTCCTCCACAGTATAATAAACCAAAAGCCCCCCACATCGCAATAAACTAATTTAAACTAGTAACCCCTAAACCTAACGCCCTCTAACTTTATATTAAAATTTCAATTTCCCTATCTCAAATTAAATTAAAACTTGCCTGTCAAATTAAAAAAACAAAGTTCAAACTAACAATTAAACTAATATAATTATTAAACTAATATTAAACTAACTACCAATTAAAATAAACTACGCATTAAAAAATCCTAACACTCTAAAAATGACAAAGTATCTAATTACAAAAAAATTACAAAAAATAACAAACACTAAATTACGAAAAATAACAAACGAAATTATCAAAAATATAAAAGACATACAGCCCTATCAAAATAAAAAAGCCCACCCAAACAAAACAAAAAAACCCTGCTAGCCTACAATAAACTACCAATGGCCCTTAAAATGACCTTTTGTAGGGCATTGCCCTAAGTTAAACAGCTCTTTTACCTGTAAAAAAAAAATAAAAATACAAAGACCCCCCAACAGTAAAACCCACCACCCAACCATCCCCCTAAAATAAAAAACCTAAATCACCCATTGCCCTGAAAAGGGCTTCTGGGTGGGCATTGCCCTTAAAAGGGCATTTAGCTCTTTTGCTGCCCAAACCCTAATCTAAAAAATAAAAACACCCAAAAACAGTTTTTGAAGTCCCGCTTGAACGATCTTCATCCCGGCGGAGAAGTCCTCATCCAGGCAGCGAAAAGTCTTCATCCAGACGGCCTCTTCAATCTTCATCCCAGCGGCAAAGTCCTCATCCAAGGGGCAAGAAGTCTTCATCCAGGCGGCCTCTTCAATCTTCTTCCAGGTGGCATCTTCTATCTTGATCCCAGCGGCGTGGAGCAGGTCCATCCTGAAGACGTCCGGCGCGGAGCATCCTCTTCATACATTCGCCGCCGAGCACTGAATCTTCACTACAAGGTACGTGATCCAAGATGGAGTCCCTTGCATTCCTATTGGCTGAAACATTTGAATCAGCCAATAGGAATTAGAGCTGCTAAAATTCTATTGGCTGTTCAAATCAGCCAATAGGATTTAAGCAGCTCTCATTCTATTGGATGATGATTTCAGACACCTTCTCCCCATTGATATCTATGGGGAAAGCATGCATGAGCACGTCAAAAAAGTGCTTGTTTTTAGTGCGGTATGGAGCTTAAAAGCACCATATCGTCTGCACAAGCCGGGTTTCTTAAAACTTGAAATGGCAGCGCTATAGGGGATTAAATAACGCCACTTTTGTTGCGTTCGTTAATTTCTCTATAGCGATCAAAACTCGTAATCTAGGCGTAAGTGACTTCTTGTTTCTGCGCTGATATCGCTTTTCTTTTTTTGCACACAGAGGTTCTGACTTTCGGGAGTCTGTTCAGTTTTCAGTTATCATAGGCAGGCAACGTCTTTTGCAATGTGAATGCGTTAATATAATATGAGAAAGGTTTGTTGCTTACCCTGTTTTCCTTTGCCGATTGTGTTCCATGTTGTGAACTTTAAAGGTCAAAGAACAAGGGTTCAATTTTGTGGAACCTGTGTCTGTTTGTAGCAATGGGGCGTGCTAGGCCTGTAACGGTTATAGGGCCTTATCAGGAGCCGTTATTTGCCCAGAATGCGAGACAGTTTTTGCTAGCTGCCAGATCACGTTTGTGCACTTAGAGGGTCTTGATTTAGGTCTTCCCAGGGATTCCACCTGGAGCGGCTATCACTTGATGGGTTTTACCTTAGGTGTAGGTGCTGCTTAGAGGTAAGGCGTAGCGGATGATGTTGGCCCACGTGGCCGTCTTCCCTGTAGCGCTGCCGGGGGATAGGGCTGATGTAAGTCCCTTCACAGAAACGCTATCGGCTGACGAAGCCCTATGTAGGGTCACTTAGCAAGATAAAGCTATGGGGAAATTAAGATTGCAGTGGAGCTATAACACATTTTTCTTAGTTTTGATGTGATTCAGTGCCAGAGCTCTGTGATCTTGCTGCCACCTCGAAGTCCCTCCCACCAGAAGTCCCATGAATTATATGTTTAATCAAACTTCTCCCATACCAATTGCATATTCATTCCACCAGCGTTTTATGAGCACCAAGAAAAACATATATTGTGGAAACCGTTATTTTCTAAGTCAACATAACTTTAAGGCCTTTCACTAACATTAATATTTTATTTTACACTAAACATATTGGGCAAGATTACAAGTGGCGATTTAATTTTCTTTCATAATGGTGGAGAGAGTCCACGATCCATTACTCCTGGGAATTTATACTCCTGGCCACTAAGAGTAGGCAAAGATCCCAAAACTCCCTTAAAATCCCTCCCTCCTTATTGGAAACTAGTCTTGTCTTTGCCTTTACAGGAGGAAGGTGAAGAAAGAAGGTGCTCCAGGTGTTTGTGAGAAGGGTGCTCAGACCTATTTGAGGCTCAGTTTCCCCTCAGAGAGCTACTGTCTGGACAGAGGAATGTCTTTGGAGTATGGGTAGAGGCAGAAGAACACCCTATAGGAGTTAGTCACAGGCCCTAGCTTCCTCCTGTTGGTTCTATGTTATACTCTATAAATTTTGAGCTCTACTGTCACGCGTACATCATAGGATTGGCTATCTACTGGAAGCAGTTCCTTCTGCTTATTATCAAGTAAGTGTGGGGGATTTTATTAGCACCTGCTTAGTAGGTAATCTCTTATGGGTATATCATAGCCTGGTGACTAATATGTCAGGCATTTTGGCATGGGCATTTAACGCTCCTGAAGTTTGTTTAGGCCTCTGGTGAGTGGTGTAAGATTTCATCACTTCCAAGAACTGCTTTATTTGGATGTAATGTTGCTTTATGTACTCTGCCTGTATTGCCTGCCTGTTATTTTCCTCTTCATTATGGAGCATACTGATTCTGTCCCCTGTTCTTTTAATACCAGTACCTCAGATGCTAGATCCTCTAAACACTTTCCTACTGATATAAGGATATTTTTTTTAAAGTTGGTAATCGCCCCTGTTCAGCTTTGCAAATCATGTACGGATCATTTTATGCATTCTAATCAGCCTAATGCTTAGGGTATCTGTCCTCCTTCTGTTTGTTCTACACAGGGGAGTTTTCCAGATTTTTCTCCCGGATTTAAAGATTTTTACACTTTACTATATCTGAGATGTTGGCAGCCATGCCCACTTCAAGTAAGTGTAAGAAGGTGGTTACGGATAATCTCTCTACTAGCTTATCTGATTTGAGTAAATCTAAATCTGTTAAGTTAAATGTTTTAGGGCATGGTTCAGGAAACTGAATCATCCTCTTTTTTATTTAAACTTGAACACCTTTAGTCTCTTCTATGAGAAGTGTTTCTTTAAGGGTTCAGGTTTCTGATTATAAATCTGTTTAACAGATGGATTTAATTAAATAAAGAAAACCTCTGTTAAGTTATCTAAAGTATTTCCAGTTCCTGATGCTATCTCTGAGATAATTTCTAAAAAGTTGTCTAAGCCTGTTATCCCTTGTAATCCATCTCAAAGATTTAAAAGGATGTTTCCTTTCCCTGCTTCTAATTTAGATATGTGGGAAACTATTTGTAAGGTGGATGGGGCTATTTCTACTTTAGCTAAACCTACTACTACCCCTCTTAAGGATAGTACCTCTTTTAGAGACCCCATGGATACGAAATTAGTATTTTCATAGAAAGGCTTTTTTGCAAGCAGGTTTTCATTTTAGGCCTGCAATTGGTATTGCTTGCATTGCAGCAGCCTCTACCATTTTTAATCTGCGCAACTCTCTGAAGAATCTGCTAGTCAAGAGTTTTCTAATCAATTAAAACTCTTAAATATGGTGGCAGAGCTTATAGCTGAAGTGGCAGGACACATATGAGGAGAGCTCTCAGCTCTAGTCTGCCTTTTACGGGTTAACTTTGCAGTATTTATCTAATATACAAGTAGATATATTATACCAAAGTGCCCCAGAAGGCATTGAGGTGTTGGAAGATTCTCAATAAAATTGCGAACTGCCTATGTTCTTCATTTGAGTTGCGAAGGGATCACCATTTTCTACAAGGCAGATCATCTTCGTTACTAGGGCTGCTACACATTACTCCCCTAGGAAACTGGATTAAGAAGCAGATAATTAATACTGCATTGTAACTTTGAGACAGAGAAGGCAACAATATTCTTTTACTGCTGGTATTTTGCAATTTATTCCCCAACTATGGCGTCTTCAACAGAAAGCATACATGCAACACTCGCAGAACTTTTACTTCTTCATTTGGACAAATTTGAAATGGATTTCACAATGGCACTTGGGGTGGCTACTTCCACTGCTGACAGCTCCTTTATGACATCTAGCTTACCAGCACACCCACCTCCGCAGATGTGTTCTGAGGAGTGTAGCCCTGATACCATCTACTAGTTTTGTATTCCGCATAACCTCAGGTTTCACATCATGTCCATCATGATTGCATGGCATGTTTGTGACATCTGTGTGTTGATAAACAACACCTTGTGGCTACCATATGTTTAGCAGGGTTCAGACATAACTAGCCCCGCCCCTGTTGGGACAATCTAAGTAGCTCTAAGCCAATTTATTTCTAGGGGTGTGTCAGAAAGGTGTATCAGACCGAGCCTCTTCTTGTTGGCTTGCAGGTCAATCCCATCGTAAGCTCATATCTATAGTAAACTGAAATATTTGTCCACACACTACCGGACCTAATTCAGACATTATATATCATTATACAATTGGACCCTATTTTTTCCCCTTCATGATGTCTCCTCTTCTAGCCCTTATTGCATTGTGTATCACTAATGTTTGTTCAGCCTCAAACTTAAACTTTAGTATTAAATCAATAGACCAATCCAAATAATTAATATCCTAACTGTCAGGTTAGGAAATGTCCAGAAGAAGACCCAAATGCTAGGGCGAACTTAAACAACACCCTTGCACCCTGAGTTTAATCCAGGACGTGACCCCACGACAACCTCTAAAAAACAATGTACTGACGATATGGAGCAGGGTTAGCCTGAGTCCAAAGTAATTAAAGATATCAGCCAAATAGACTTCTGAGTAAGGAACTGATTTCAGGAAAAGTCTTCCACAGAATCAGGAGAGCAGAGATGGTCACTTATACTCAGACAGAGGCCAGTTAATAATGCAGGAGTAGGTAACTTGTTATCAGGCAGTTTGAGGGTTAATACTGTGTAGTCAGTCCTTGAAGAGTTTGGCAACAGGTTATCAGGCAGTTTGTAGGTTTATACTGAATAGTCAGTACATGCAGAGTTAGATAACAGGATAACAGGTAGTTAGAGGGTTAATACAGATTAATCAGTACTTGGCAACAGGTTGTCATGCAGTTTGAGAGTTTCACAGAATAGACAGTCTTTGCAATGTTTGGCAACAGGATATCAAGCAGTTTGAAGGTTTACACTGAATTAACAGTATAAGTATTTGCAGAGTTTTGGCAACAGGTAAACATGCAGATTGAGAGATTCACAGAATAAATAGTACTTGTAATGTTCGGCAACAGGTTATCAGGAAGTTAGAGGATTAACCAGGATAGTCAGTCTTTGCAGAGTTTGGCAGTTAGAGAGATTCCACAGCGAAGTCCTCACAGGAGCCGCAAAGAGTAACAAACAAACGGGCACTGAAGAAACAGGAAGCCCGGAATAAAAAGCCTGGTCGTGATATCATCAGGAAGGGGAGGCTCAGACTACCTGTCAATCAAGCACACAGAGAGGACTGCCAGAGCTTCCCAGGGGCTGAGTGTGACAGTAACACTACTCTCTCTAACTAGGTGACCGCCCTATATATCTGTTAGATCTTCCTATTATAACTATCCTGCATTACATCTTTACTCACTATCTTCAACTTATCCAACCTATATGGACTCATATGTCCTACTTTTACCATCAAGTAGATAGGTCAGAGAACCGTCCCATTCATATCAATACTGTGAAAAATAACCTTAAACATTCATATTAAAAACAAAACTAAAATAAACCAGTCGTACCCCCGATACAGTAATAAATACTTAGAATGTAGGGTACCACTATAGGTACACTCCCCCAAGTTAATGTTCTCAAAGGAAGGGAATTAATTCATATAGGTCCAAGTATTTTCTAAAAAATAAGTAATCCATACTTTGATAGTGTGGAGCTACACCGATCCCACCCTTTAATATATGGAGTCCAACAACCTTATTCCAATAAGGTAAAGACACAAATGGAACATATATTAATCCATACTCCGTTATGTGTGTACCCAGTATGTCTCTTCCACTCGTAAGTGGCTAGGCGTTAGTTATACATGGCTAAGCCTTTATTCTTGCATACCAGATTGTCATCTGTGCCTCAAAGGAAACATTGCCCTCCCATATTCGTATTTAATCCCTTTTGAATAAGAGTATCCAACTCATGAATCCATCTGGACTCTATCTGTAAGAGACGTTTAGCTCTGTCCCCTCCACATTGCATTGGTGGCACATGGTCTATAATTATAAACCGAAGAGCCATGACAGGATGTCCTTCCTTGACAAAATGACGTGCTTCAGGCTGATCTGATATTGTTCTATACCCGTAAGAGTGTGTACATGTGGCTACTATCCCCAGAAGAGAGCAGATTACTTAAAGTGAATGTAAAGTATCATGAATGAGTGCTCGGTTTTTAAAAATACTATGAAAAATAGGGGCACTTTCATTCATGAAACATTACATTGCAGCATTTTTTTTTAAAATACTTACCTTTTTGTTTAGCAAACACAGACCGGTATCCTTCACCCGCAGCTCCTCTGTACTTACCTCAGCAATGACGAACCAGCTTCCTCCAATCACGGCGTGCACACCAGAGGGTCCACCTCATGAGGCCAAGCCGTGATTGGAGGAAGCCGGTTTTGTCATTGAAGTGCTAAGCACAGAGGAGCTGCGGGTAGAGGATACCGGTCTGTGTTTGCTAAACAAAAAGGCAAGTATTTAAACAAAATGCTGCAATGTAAAGTTTCATGAATGAAAGTGCCCCTGTTTTTAATAGTATTTTTAAAAACCGAGCACTCATTCATGAAACTTTACATTCACTTTAAGGCACTAAAAGACAGGAGGTACACAAAGAGATCACTGACAAAGGTGGATAGCAGCTCTGGTCATGACAACAGCAATATTCGAACAAGATCAGGACATGATACCGGAATGATGCAAGTAGGAGGTGTGATCAACCACTCAAGGAGCCACCATGAATGTGGATATTGGGCTGAGCTACAATATAGAGAGGTACAAGAAGGAATATTGGAAGCAACAGGCCCCCCTCAGAAACACAGCAGCCTTTTTTAGAGCAAAGATTGTGACCGTATATGAGGAGGGCGGGTCACAGACCACGCAGACCCATCTAATGTATTCAATCTCAGTGCAAGACAGCTGACAGAAACTGAGATTGGTATTGTAAACATGGGAATAAACTTCTTGAAGTAGCCTGTATGGAAGCCATATTAGGGATACAGTCTAAACAGAAGAAGGTTCAATAACAGAGACTGACTTTTGTTACTAAATATCTCCCCGATTAAGGAGAATTCAATAGAACAATATGTGGTGACTTTTGACGACAGATCCATAGCTACCATTTGAGACTTTCGGGACTTCCAGAATTGCTTATAAACGAGGGAGAAATCTCAGGGATCTCTTGGTTAAGAGTGGCCCAATACAAAGTTTCGGAGCAGAGAGTGGAGTACGAAAAAGAATAGGATGCTTTAGATGCTTAAGCTGCACTACGTGCAACAGCATGTTGATGGGCACTTCTTTTCAACACCCCACAAAAACTAAAAATAATTCAATCAAATATTTTGTTACCTGCGCCACAAAATTTATTGTATATTTGCTTATATGTTCATGTGGCTTGTTCTATGTAGGGAATACTGTAGATGATGCAAGGTCCTGATTGGCAAACCAAGGATCAGCTATTAGAACAGCCTTAAGCAAGGGCAAATCAGAGCAGCCCGTGGCATAATATTTTGTCAAGGCAGGATATTCGGTTTATAATTATGGTTGCAACCCATGCATCATGGAGGGGACAGAGCTAAACCTCTCTTACAGATAGAGTCCAGATGGATTTATCAGTTGGATACTCTTATCCCAAAGTGATTGAATATGTATACAGGATGGAAATCTTTCCTTTGTAAATTATGTAATGCAGGATAGGTATAACAAGACAATCTAGCAGATATATAGGGCGGTAAAGCCAGTATTTACATTTACCAGTTACAGGCAGTAAAGAAACCTAGTTAGAGTAAGTTGTGCTAGGATATTAATTATTTGGGTTGGTCTATTGATTTAACACAACAGTTAAGGTTTGAGGCTGAACAAACATTAGGTTGGTGGTTTAATAAGAAATGAGACTATGGGGCCGAATTATCAAGCTCCGAATGGCTTGCCGGAAACAGCAGTTATGAAGACCGCTGCTCCATAACTTGTGCGCCTGCTCTGAGGCAGCGGACAGAAATCAACCCGATCGAATACGATCGAGTTGATTGACACCCCCTGATCTGCAGGGGGCGGCATTGCACAAGCAGTTCACAAGAACTGCTTGTGCAATGATAAATGCCAACAGAGTATGCTGTTTTATATTCAGCGCATGTTACGCTCATGTAAAAAGTGTTACAAAAAACATCAAAACTACATTTAAAAGTACAGTTATACCCATAATAACATAATAAAATTGCAATAAAAAGTTTTTGTTTGCTCGCAAAAAGACGAATTTACAAATTTGCAATCGTGTTAATGTATTCTCCTAGTGTGTACAAATTTATTTGTTTTACTGTATAGTTACTGTACATATTTAACATTCCAAAGTTCTTCACTTACATGATAATGTCCGAATGGAGCTTGATGCTCCTGTTTCCGCGCGAGCCTTCAGACTGATTGGCCGCGAATCTGCAGGGGGAGGCATTGCACAAGCAGTTCACAAGAACTGCTTGTGCAATGATAAATGCCGACAGCGTATGCTGTTGGCATTTATCGATGTGCGGCGGACATGATACGCTGCATCATAAATCGGCCCATATCTCTTTATTGGATAAGAAGCAATGCCCCTTTAATCTAGATCAGGATCCTCAAGCTAATATATCAGTTTAGTAGAGGGGTAGGTAACCCAATGATACTTGCAATGTGATAAGGGCTAAAAGAGGAGACATCATGTATAGGAACAATGAGTTTTCAATGATATATAATGATATATAATGCTTGAATTGGGTCCGGTAGTGTGTGAACCAAATATGTCCGTTTACTATAGATACAAGCTTATGATGAAATTGCCCTATAAGCCTACAAGAAAAGGCTCGGTCTGACACAACCCTAGAAGTACATTGGCTTAGCACTACTTAGATTGGCCCATTAGGGGCGGGACTTATTACGTCTGAACCCTGCTAAACATATGGTAGCCACGAGGTGTTGTTTATCAACACACAGACGTCACAAACATGCCAACCAATCATGATAGACATGATGTGGGGCTTGAGGTTATGTCAGGTTATATGATGCGGGGCTTGAGGTTATATCAGCTGGGACATCCATGGTATATGGCAAGTTGTCATAAGTTGCTTTGATAAGTGATCGCTTTAGTATTAGTAAACTAGCAGATAGATCCTGATGACCAATTTTTTTAAAAAGGTCCCTTTAAAGGGAAGAGAGGGTGAGAACCAGTCCCAAATATTTTGAATGTGAGATGAGAGGGTTTCTGTTTTTAAATGGGGATTAGTGGTTCAGAGTCACATGATAACAAGAGATTTATGAATGGCTGATTGGCAAATTTGGTGGGTGAGTTCTGGTTTAACTGTATTTAAAGCCTTGGTTGTGAGGGAATCAGTTGGTCTGAGGAAGGGACATTGTGCGGTCCCGAAACGTCACGGATTTGAACAAATAATTTTGCAGTTGGCTGAAGTCCAGTGAGTGCTTACTGGTAAAGGTATATGTAAAATAATTGAAAAGCACCATGGCGGATAATGAGAGATGGTGAGAGTGCATCTACAGTAGGCCTTTTATTTTTATAAATATATATGTATATATACACAGATATATAAAATACTTAGAACATATTCTCCTATATGAACATTGGAATGTGAAATATTTACAGTACATACACAGTTAAACACTTTATTAAATATGAATATTGCATATATATGTTTTTTCATATTTTCAGCTACTTGACTGCAAAGGGATCCAGTGCACTTATATATGTCTATATATGTATACATATGTATTTATGTCTGTAAATACATATATACACATATAAATACGTATGTACACACACACACACACATATATACTGCATATATATATATATATATATATATACATACTGTACATATACAGTACATCATTAGACATGTATATGTATGTATCTCAATGTTAAAGCCCTTTTTTTTATCTTTGAGCCCTTGTAACTTTTTTATGCAATTTTTTTTAATATAATTTTTAATAGACAGTGGTGTTATAAGTGTAACTGTACTTTTAAATGTATGATGTGTTTTATGCAACTTTGTTTTACTTGCATAAAAGTTAAACAGAGCTCTGAAGTCGTGCTTGCCTGACGTTTGTTAAATTCAATTGTGTTCAAGCAAACATGTTTACTTTCATCTTGTAATATTCTCGCTACTTCCGGCACGCGAAAATAGCCGCGATAAACCCCTTTTCACTTGCGTTACAGTTAGCACAACACTCGTAAACTAGCCCATAGAATGGTTTCCATCATCTTTGTGCACAAGTTGTATTCATCATAAATAATCTGCGGCTCCTAAGCAGAATTCTGAGTTAGATTTCATATCATTTGCAGAGTTTTTGTGCTCACAGTTTAACAACTTATGGTACATTATTATAGTAATTTACTATCCCCGACAGACCATTTCTTTCAATTTCTCTCTTCATATTTACATTTCAGTTTCCAAAAATGAAAAATGTAGAATTGAAGTTAATGCATTACTTCCACGCCCCTTTAATTTTATGTGAAATTGTTTATTTAAAATTAATCTTCCAAGCTTTTTTTTTTTTAACCAGCTGTAAGACTTAGCCATCATGAACTTTGCTGCTTTACAATATTTAATCTATAGTTTCATTGTTTGAACTCTGATCATCTTTAATAGTCAGCCTGCCCCTGACCTAATTTCATATTAACCTTTCTTCACAGTACTTCTAATCTCCAGTTCTTTAATCATTTTTTCCATCAAAAATTCAACTAGAAACCATGAAACATATTTACGGTTTCAATGTCATTTGAAACATACCAAAATAAAATTATTCTTTAATATAAATTAGAAAAAAAACACACAAAGGGGCTGAATTATCAAGCTCTGAATGGAGCTTGATGCCCCTGTTTAAACAAAAGTTATGAAGCAGCGGTCTAAAGACCGCTACTCCATAACTTGTCCGCCTGCTCTGAGGCCACGGACAGAAATCAACCCGATCAAATACGTTCTGGTTGATTGACACCCCTGCTAGCGTGAATCTGCAGGGGGCGGCATTGCACAAGTAGTTCAGAAGAACTGCTTGTGCAATGATAAATGCCGACAGTTTATGCTGTCGGCATTAATCGATGTGCGGCGGACATGATACGCTTCATCATATCATGTCCGCTCACACTATAATAAATTGGCCCCCATAATGTTATTATTTGACAATATTTTGGAAAGTCATTTGGCCATATGGCAAGGGACAAATTATCACATTGACAATATCTAGTGTTATAGGAGCAGCTTCTAAAGAGACATTGACAAATCACATTGCGACACTATGTCCAAATAAACTTTCATTTCTAAAATACATTTTATACAAATACAATACTGATCTGCAGATGAGGATGAGTAAAATGTATGATATTTGTATGTATTATATGTGTCAGTGTGTACATATATGTAGAAATAAAGTACTCTCTGTAATTATATATATATATATATATATATATATATAGTGTTACACTCACACACACATAAAATTCTAAAAACTTTAAACACTGCATCTTCCACTGTCAAAAAACGGCAATTTTTCTAGTTGTCCAAATAAAAGTTAAGTACTGCACATAATGCTTACTGTAAATTGTAAAATAAAAAAATCATCATGTCCTAACTAAGTTAAAGGTTAACAAAAAACGAGGTCTCATAATTATATGCTCCAGTTACCCTTATCTACCACACTTGAATTTCTCTCTATCTTTAATTTTATATATCATGGGGTCGATCCGATAAAAATCGTCGCCCGCAAAAGCCGGCGACGCCAATAATTGCGCGGATTTGGTATCCTATATACGGCGTAAGCTAGAAGTTACGCGCGTATATTTCTGCCGTCGCCCGCAGTTTTTTGGGCCATAGGCAGGTATACCAAACCCGCGCAGTTTGGTATCCAATATGCAGCGTAAGGACTTACGTGGCGAAAATGGAGAAAACTTACTCCATTTTCACCTCGCCACAAAAAGCAGCCGTAAGAAGCCTTACGCTGACTATTGGAGCCCCGTAACTTCCTAAACTGGCTGCTAAAATAAACCTAACACCTAACACATGCGCAATGTCTATCTCCCTGTCAACCGCGATCTGCTAAAATAAACCTAACACCTAACGCATGCGCAATGTCTATCTCCCTGTCAACCGCGATCCCCCCCCCCCCCGAAATCCCTAATAAAGTTATTACCCCCTAAAACGCCGCTCCCGGACCCCGCCGCCATCTACATAAACTAACCCCCTACTGTGAGCCTCTAAAACCGCCGCCATCTACCTTATCTATCCCCTAATCTGACCCCTTACACCGCCGCCACCTATATAAAAATTATTAACCCCTAATGTAAGCCCCTTACACCGCCGCCATCTCTATTAAAATGATTAACCCCTAATTTAATCTACCTACCCCGCCGCCAGCTATATTATCTATATTAACCCTAAGTATATTATAGTTAATATAGGTATTACATTATATATATTAACTATATTAACCCTAATTATATTAGGGTTAATATAGTTAATATAGTTACTATAGTATTTATATTAACTATATTAACTCTATCTAACCCTAACTAAATTTATATTAAATTAATCTAATTCATTTATAAACTAAAATATTCCTATTTAAATCTAAATACTTACCTATAAAAAAAACCCTAAGATAGCTACAATATAATTAATAATTACATTGTAGCTATGTTAGGGTTAATATTTATTTTACAGGTAAATTGTTAATTATTTTAACTAGGTATAATAGATATTAAATAGTTATTAACTATTTAATATCTACCTAGTTAAAATAATTACCCAATTACCTGTAAAATAAATCCTAACCTAAGTTACAAATACACCTACACTATCAATAAATTTAATAAACTACTAACATCTATCTAAAAATACAATTAAATTAACTAAACTAAATTACAAAAAAAAGCAAACACTAAATTACAAAAAATAAAAAAAAGATTACAAGATATTTAAGCTAATTACACCTATTCTAAGCCCCCTAATAAAATAATAAACCCCCAAAATAAAAAAAATTCCCTGCCCTATTCTAAATTCAACAAATTTCAAAGCTCTTTACCTTACCAGCCCTTAAAAGGGCCTTTTGTGGGGCATGCCCCAAAGAATTCAGCTCTTTTGCATACAAGAAATACAATACCCCCCCCCCATTACAACCCACCACCCACATACCCCTATTCTAAACCCACCCAAACCCCCCTTAAAAAAGCCTAACACTACCCCCCTGAAGATCTCCCTACCTTGTCTTCACCACACCGGGCCGAACTCCTGATCCGATCCGGGCGATGTCTTCCTCCAAGCGGCAAAGAAGAATTCTTCCTCCGGCGATGTCTTCCTCCAAGCGGCAAAGAAGAATTCTTCCTCCGGCGACGTCTTCCTCCAAGCGGCAGCAAAGTCTTCATTCTTCCGGCGGCATCTTCAATCTTCTTTCTTCGCTCCGCCGCCGCGGAGCATCCATCCCGGCCGACTGCTGAACTTGGAATGATGTACCTTTAAATGACGTCATCCAAGATGGCGTCCGCCGAATTCCGATTGGCTGATAGGATTCTATCAGCCAATCGGAATTAAGTTAAAAAAATCTGATTGGCTGATTGAATCAGCCAATCAGATTCAAGTTCAATCCGATTGGCTGATCCAATCAGCCAATCAGATTGAGCTCGCATTCTATTGGCTGATCGGAACAGCCAATAGAATGCGAGCTCAATCTGATTGGCTGATTGGATCAGCCAATCGGATTGAACTTGAATCTGATTGGCTGATTCAATCAGCCAATCAGATTTTTTTAACTTAATTCCGATTGGCTGATAGAATCCTATCAGCCAATCGGAATTCGGCGGACGCCATCTTGGATGACGTCATTTAAAGGTACATCATTCCAAGTTCAGCAGTCGGCCGGGATGGATGCTCCGCGGCGGCGGAGCGAAGAAAGAAGATTGAAGATGCCGCCGGAAGAATGAAGACTTTGCTGCCGCTTGGAGGAAGACGTCGCCGGAGGAAGAATTCTTCTTTGCCGCTTGGAGGAAGACATCGCCGGAGGAAGAATTCTTCTTTGCCGCTTGGAGGAAGACATCGCCCGGATCGGATCAGGAGTTCGGCCCGGTGTGGTGAAGACAAGGTAGGGAGATCTTCAGGGGGGTAGTGTTAGGCTTTTTTAAGGGGGGTTTGGGTGGGTTTAGAATAGGGGTATGTGGGTGGTGGGTTGTAATGGGGGGGGGGGTATTGTATTTCTTGTATGCAAAAGAGCTGAATTCTTTGGGACATGCCCCACAAAAGGCCCTTTTAAGGGCTGGTAAGGTAAAGAGCTTTGAAATTTGTTGAATTTAGAATAGGGCAGGGAATTTTTTTTATTTTGGGGGTTTATTATTTTATTAGGGGGCTTAGAATAGGTGTAATTAGCTTAAATATCTTGTAATCTTTTTTTTATTTTTTGTAATTTAGTGTTTGTTTTTTTTTGTAATTTAGTTTAGTTAATTTAATTGTATTTTTAGATAGATGTTAGTAGTTTATTAAATTTATTGATAGTGTAGGTGTATTTGTAACTTAGGTTAGGATTTATTTTACAGGTAATTGGGTAATTATTTTAACTAGGTAGATATTAAATAGTTAATAACTATTTAATATCTATTATACCTAGTTAAAATAATTAACAATTTACCTGTAAAATAAATATTAACCCTAACATAGCTACAATGTAATTATTAATTATATTGTAGCTATCTTAGGGTTTATTTTATAGGTAAGTATTTAGATTTAAATAGGAATATTTTAGTTTATAAATGAATTAGATTAATTTAATATAAATTTAGTTAGGGTTAGATAGAGTTAATATAGTTAATATAAATACTATAGTAACTATATTAACTATATTAACCCTAATATAATTAGGGTTAATATAGTTAATATATATAATGTAATACCTATATTAACTATAATATACTTAGGGTTAATATAGATAATATAGCTGGCGGCGGGGTAGGTAGATTAAATAAGGGATTAATCATTTTAATAGAGATGACGGCGGTGTAAGGGGCTTACATTAGGGGTTAATAATATTAATATAGATGGCGGCGGTGTTAGGGGCTCACTTTAGGGGGTTATAGATATAATATAGCTGGCGGCGAGGTACGGGAGCGGCGGTTTAGGGGTTAATAACTTTATTAGGTTGCGGCGGGGTACGGGAGCGGCGGTTTAGGGGTTAATAGCTTTTTTATTGTTAGGCTAGTGAGGGGGGATAGCGGATAGAGGGTTAGACGTGTCGGGCTTTGTTAGGGAGGCGTGTTAGACAGTGCGGGCTATGTTAGGGAGGCGTGTTAGACAGTGCGGATGTTTTAGACTTTAGTCAGGTTTTATAGGCGCCGGCAGATTCTAACGTGGCGCAAGTCACTGGCGACGCCAGAAATTTGTACTTACGCAGATTTCTGGACATCGCTGGTTTGTGAGACTTACGGCACGTTAGCATCTGACGGCGACTTATATGGGATGGCTCGAGTTGCGAGCTGAAACTGCGGGCGACGCCGGTCTCCTCGCTTGCGCCGCAAACTGCGATCGATATCGGATCGCGCCCCATACGTTTTATGATCCACATGTCAGATATACTGTTATATCCCTTGTTAGAATCCATTTTCTGGCTGTTGAACTTGCTGTTCTGTAAATTAAAAGCCTTCATTGGCATGTATTTACCACCGCTGTATATCAGACTCAGTAATTTTAATGGTAATAAGGGTATCCTTATGTTTTAGTTCAATTTTACTTTCTGTACGAGAAATGTATAGATACTTGTTAAGTCTAATTTGTACCTGGACATATTTTTCTGTTTTGTTGTTATCACTTTTTACCTCAATAAAAAATTATTAAAAAAAAAAAAAAAAAAAATCACTATTAATGTTACTATCAATACATAAAAAATTGACTTGGCTAAACAAACACAGCTTTTTTTACTGCAGTAGTAAGGTTTGTAAATGTTGCACATATGGGAATTTAGGGACTTTTTATCATTCTAGTGTTACTGGTAAACGTTTCTCTTTAAGTAATAGTTATTAGTACTGTGCCCTTGGTCACTGATACTGATTCTCTCCTGTAATATTGTCTCTAAAGAAGGAATAATAAAGGTCCTTATGTTTTTCACACAAAAAATAAATAAATCATCAGGTCACCTTTATGAAAAATAAACATCATTTGCAAAACATTCCTGTGGTCTTCCTCTTTCGTCACTGCAGTTGCCTGTCTCCAACATTGAACGTAGCCCACAGACACTTACACACTAATCTGGACACTAGCAATGGCGAAAATATGTCTAAGGTGTGCATTAACATCATCCCTGTGCATGCAATGACATTACCCCAGGTGGCACTGTTTTGGGTGACATTGTTGGCACATGCATGTTGACTGCTGCATTGCAGGCATTTTAGAAAGGGGAAAAGACCCCCAAAATATTTTGCAGATGGTATTTTTTCAGCTCACAGTAAAGGTGATATAATGTTTTGAATTTGCAGTAAGCATTTTGTGTAGATCAGGTGTGTGCAAAAGGTAGATATGGATCTACCAGTATATTTCCTATTTCCCTATCAACGGTGATAGAATAGGCACAAATTCAAATGACATGTAAACATTTGTTACAGCGTACAGCAGCCATAATAAAAGATGGTCATTTAGCACAAGTATTTTTTCTTATACTTATCACATGTATAAGTAGATTACATTAACAAATGTCACAAAGAAGAAGGATCCTGTCTCGCTAAAAAATAGGCACTTTTGGTTTGGATTTAGGATTTTTTTTTGGCCCAAGCGTCCAAGGTGAAATTTGAAACAAATTTGCTCACCTCTTACCTCTGTGCTACTTTAAATACTTTAAAAGAACAACTGTTTACATGTATGCATCACAAATTATTGATATCATTACAAAGATATGAATGCAAAATGAATGTCTTAAAAGTATTTAAAACTGTAATGTTGCTAGTGAAATATGCATTGTTTTTCAGGCTGATAACACATCCATTTAAATGCCTCTTGAATGTCGTTTATCTTATTTCCCTTACTGTGGCCAAATAGGAACAAATATAAACAAGCTCCTGCATATATCACCCAATCGATGGGCAGAATGTGGGGACGTCAGCCTTTTTGAGTGGGGTGGAAATATTATAGTTTTACAAAGTTAAATTACCAGAAAAGCAAAAATCAATAATAAGGGCTAGATTACGAGTGGCACCCTGTTGTGCACAAACGATATCGGAAGAAGCGCGCATATTTCAAGTTGAAAGTAAATACGTTCGCTCGAGCGCAACATAATTTAACGCACGTTGGGTTAGCGCACCCTCAGTGCTCTGGTTAACTGTTACGCTCATATAAAAAGTGTTACAAAAAACATCAAAACTACATTTAAAAGTACAGTTATATTCATAATAACACTATCTAATAAAAATAAAATTGCAATAAAAAGTTTTTGTTTTTACGCAAAAAGTCGAATTTACAATATCGCAATCGTGTTAATGTATTCTCCTAGTGTGTACAAATGTATTTGTTTTACTGTATAGTTACTGTACATATTTAAAGGGACATGAAACCCAAAATATTTCTTTCATGATTCAGATAAATTTTAAACAACTTTCCAGTTTACTTCTATTATTTAATTTGCTTCCTTCACTTGTTATCCTTTGCTGAAAGGTTTATATAGGAAAGCTTAGGAGCAGCAAAGAATCGCGGTTTCAGCTGCTGATTGGTGGATGCATGTATATACTCATTGTCATTGGCTCACCCATTTGTTCCGTTAGAAACCATTAGTGCATTGCTGCTCCTTCAACAAATGATACCAAGAGAATGAAATAAATTAGATAACATAAGAAAATTAGAAAGTTGTTTCAAATAGTATTCTCTATCTGAAAGAATTTTTTGAGTTTCATGTCCCTTTAACATTCCAAAGTTCTTTACTTACAGGATAATGTCCGTTTTATTTTTAAATGCATATTTCTATATATGTGTATATACCTATACCTGCATATCTATTGCTATATATTGAATAACAAAAAGGACATTATTTTCTATGTGAAGAACATAGGAATGTAAAATATGCGTTTTGCACATCACGTTTCTCAATTTAGATCTTAACGCGGTCGGGTTAGCATACATGAAAACTTAAAGTATTACATATAAAATATTCAAAAAAAGTATATAAATTATTAAAAATGATTAAACATACTGTAAACTATTCTAAATAATCCATAGAATATATCTTAATATTTTACAGTAAGTTTAATAGTTTTTAATAATATTTATACAAATTTGTAATATTTTATATGTTTATACGTTTTTATGTGCGCTTACCCGATCTAAATGGAGAAATGCGATGCTTACAATGAATATTTTACATTTCTATGTTCTTCACAAAGAAAATATTGTACTTTTTAATTATTTTTTAATTATGAAATATACCATATTGTCCCGAGTATAGGCCAAATTTTTTTCCCCTAATGTAAGTCTTTAAACTAGGGCCTACAATCGGATGTTGCAAAAAAAGCCAATAAAAATACCAGTATATGTGTGAACAACGCAAGTTACCTTAAACGGTCCATGTCAGGGTTGGGTAGGAATGCTGTTTCTGTTACAGGGAGGGTATCAGGCACACACCGGGACTTCTTCAGACCCCGCCGGCCAATGTTGACAGCCGAAGTCACTGCAGGGATGATGACTGCGACCCCACACACCAGCACACCACTGCAAGTTCAACCGGGAGATCTTGGACACAGCCGAACGGGAACCACCATGTCAGCACACCACTGTTGGAGCAGCCCACAAGTTACCGGTATGACGTCCCTGTGAGGTATCAGTAGCTCCCCATGCTGACTCGGAAGCATTATGTCCCTGTGCATCATCCGTAGCTCCTAGGGTTGCCACCTCAGCCATGTTTTCTTGGATACTTATGGGTTACACATGCTGCAGGGTGTGCAGGGAGGAACATGTATTGTGTTTCTGGACAGCACTATTTATATTCCTCCCTGCACACCCTGCAGCATGTGTAACTTATAAGTGTTCTGTATTTTAAGGGACGGGTGGCAACCCTAGTAGCTCCCCATTCTGAATTGGGAGCATTACGTCCCTGTGAGGCATCCATAGTTTACATCCCTGTGAGCCATCCGTAGCTCTGCACGCTGACTTGGGAGCCAAGGGCGTTAACTTTTACCGGTATTTCCAGTGGTCGATATTACGGTAGATCAGATGATTCTATGAGTCTTTGATTTTTATGATTGGGACTGTGTGTGTGTGAGGGGGCAGGGTAAGGAGACTGATATCTGTCAGGGAGGCTAAGATATTAGGGAGGGGTCTGTGTGTGAGGGAGATAGGGGTGCTGAGAGGGTGAGGAAGGCTGAGGGGAGGTAGTTACCGGTAAGAGGGTGTGAAGTTGGCAGTCTGTGAGGGTTATGAGGGGGCTTTGTGTGTGTGAGGAGGAGGGTAAGGCGATTGATATCTGTCAGGGAGGGAGGCTGGCTAAGACATTAAGGGGGGTCTGTGTGTGAGGGAGATAGGGGTGCTGAGAGGGTGAGGAGGGCTAAGGGGAGGTTGTTAATAGGGTGAGTAGTGGGCACTGTGTGAGGGAAGGAGGCTGAGGGGGTTAAAGGGGCAGTATACACCAATTTTCATTTAACTAAATTTAATAGCCCCTACTATAAAGAATACCTAATATGCACATATACTGTTCTACTAATGTGTATAATTTCTTTAAGGTAAAAAAAGTTAAACTTTTTTTTTTTTCTTTCAATAGCACCAAACTTTAAGGGTGCGGCTTATAATCAAGAGCGGCATAAACTTGGAACAATACAGTATATATTTCCATATATATATTATACTGTTCATGTAAATACATATCTATGATATCAGTGTAATAAAAATAATGATAAATCACAATTCAATACAAAACATTGAAACATGATAAAAATAAAATTAAAAAGTGAAATTATGAATTTAGTGAAAATATTTATATGTAAATGGATACACTGTCCCAGATTTCTCCTCGAGTTCTTTTTGAAAAAGCCAGGAAAGACGAAACACGTGTAGGAACATTTATCAATTCTGGGAACATTTGGGTATGAAGTCATATTATTTTTGTCCTCAAAATATTTTTGAGGATTGTGATACAATATATGTACCGTTTGTTACTGGATGTGCCTGTAAGGGAATTGGTGTTATTTTAACAAAATAAATATATTTGAAGATACACTAGAGGTGTGGCTGGTTGTGTGCCTAACATAACATTGCCCCAATATGATAGAGCTCGGTAAAAGCTCAGAACCACGTGAGTAATGAAAAACTGATTTTTTAAGTTGGTTCTCCTAATAGGAGTACACTTCTGTCTCCCTCTGTTTCTTCTTTCTGAGGTGTTTTGTTGGAAACATAAGAAGAATTTGAGGAAAAATCTGGGCTAGTGTTCCCATTTACATTTAAATATTTTCACTAAATTCACAAAGTTCACTTTTAAAATACATATCAATACCTATATATCTATAGGAATAGATATGCAGGAATATCTATAATAATAAAAGGCCGGGTATGTTTAACTTAACCCCTTAACGACCAGCGCCGATGTTGTTAAGAGTGGTCCAAAATTCCAATAGAGAGGTGTAAGAAACTCATTGATGTTTACAGGAAGCGATTGATTTCAGTTTTTTTTTCCAAGGGGTGTGCTACCAACTATTAAATTGAGGGTACCAATAATTTTGTCCAGTCCATTTCTGGAGTTTTATGTGGAATGTGTCAAATTTGGCTTTTTTTCTCAACTTTTTTGTGTCATACCATTACAAACAAAAGAAATAAACCTGAGAATGCCTAAAAATTTGTAATTGCAACAATTTTCTGGGCAAAAGGGTGCATTATCTGACAGAAATACAGGGGTGCCAATATTCTGGCCTGTATATACATATATATTACCAAAAAAACATCAGATATATGTAGAAATATGTATTTATGAATAAATAAAACATATTCTGCTATGTGAAGGACATTGGAATTTTAATATTTCATATTGGATTAGCACACTTGAGAAAATGTGATTGGGTTTGTGCGCGAGTAGGGTGTTTTTTTCCACTTTTCACACTCAATTAAAGTCTATGGGAGAATACATTAACACAATCGCGATATTGTAAATTCAGCTTTTTGCATGCAAACACTTTTTAGTATCATCTTGAGCGCTGTTATGGTTCGAGTGTGAGTGATAAATAATGCTCCACTTGTAATCTTTCCCTAAAAGTGCATTGAAAAGTTATTTTTTTTATATTCAAATTTTTATTTGAGGAGTTGCATGGTACAAATGTAAAACTTACACAGGTTATACATACAGTAATAATACAGACAATATATATGAGTCACAAATGTGCATATGGTAAATATTCCTCATTTTAGTCCCTATTACATGTATTATGGATCTCTCTTGGATCCTTGTTAGTTTTACATTAACAAGATATAGGGGTTTTATAACTATTAAGATAGGCAACACCTAGCTAGATTAACTAGGGGCCAAAGCCCAACCAATATCAATCAAAATGAGATTACATACTGTAGGAGATTTTACATAAAGGGAAAGTTTGCCATTTTAAGGGTTCATAATAATGCTTCTAGCATAGTTTTACACCTGGTTAATGTAGCATGAGCACCTTATCTAGTTCCAGATGTGAACTAACTGTGTGTTATTAGATTCCAGACCACTGAAAGCTGCATCATCAAGTTGTGTACTAGATTTTCAGATAATCTTGAGTTGAAGTATTAAGTTATGCTTTCCAGATGCTAACTCCCCTGCGGCCTCGGCTGCTAGCCACAGAGGAGCAGCTCATGATATATAAGGTTTGTATTCAGCAGCGATGATGAGTTTATGGAGAAGACTTCTGGTTTACAAGTGATGTGGAAACTGTCCCTCCAGGGCCCCCCACAAACCCATAGAACTAAATTATATTCAAAAGTACTTCCTGGGACCTTTACAGTCAATCTAGTGGTGGCACTAGCTCAAAACTGTAAGGCTCGTGGGATACTACTCTATCAGACCGAACTCGGCCAGTAGTCTTGTTATCCCGGCGTCGAGCCGGAAAGATAGGGAATATCCCAGAGCAGAGAATATCAGGAAAATGAGGAGAGCGGCACTCACCACAGGCAGGACAGCAGAAGGCAAATTTGGCAGACAGGAAATGGCAACAGAAAACCAGTCCAGCAAATCAGAGGTTAAACAGTTAGCGTAGGTAGACAGGCAGGGTTCAGGCAACAAGGTATCAGTCCAGCAGATTAGGGGTTAACCAGTTAGCGTAGTGAGACAGGCAGGGTTCAGGCAACAAGATATCAGTCCAGCAGATAAGGGGTTAACCAGTTAGCATAGTGAGACAAGCAGGGTTAAGGCAACAAGATATCAGTCCAGCAGATTAGGGGTTAACCAGTTAGCGTAGTGAGACAGGCAGGGTTCAGGCAACAAGGTATCAGTCCAGCAGATTAGGGGTTAACCAGTTAGCGTGGTGAGACAGGCAGGGTTCAGGCAACAAGATATCAGTCCAGCAAACGATCTGTCACTCCCAGGAGCACAAGAAATAGCAACCATACTTGGGCAGTGACAGGTCGTTTGCTGCCCGCTGAAATACCTCAGGATTGGCGCCAAGAGACCGGCCGGCATCAGGAGCGTGCAACGATGACGTCAGTGCCGCACGCATCCTGAGCCGGCACAGCCATAGGCAACGAGCATTAGAGGACACCGCGCCCCAAGCAACGGTGCGGCATGACAAAAACACTTTACATACATAGAAGGTTGGAGATTGGTATATATGACATCTGTATAGCAAATAAATAAAGAAAATATCCCTCCCGGGGCCCCCACAAACCCTCAGGACAGACACAAAAACGGAAGTGCTCACAGATATCATCATAAGCAATATATCAGTGAAAAATGTACAGTGCATATATTATTGCTAGTAAAAAAAAAAGGAAAAGGCTGGTGCTGCAATGCGGTAACTAGGGCCTAGATTTAGAGTTCGGCGGTAGCCGTCAAAACCAGCGTTAGAGGCTCCTAACGCTGGTTTTGGGCGCCCGCTGGTATTTGGAGTCAGTGATTAAAGGGTCTAACGCTCACTTTTCAGCCGCGACTTTTCCATACCGCAGATCCCCCTACGCCATTTGCGTAGCCTATCTTTTCAATGGGATCTTTCTAACGCTGGTATTTAGAGTCGTTTCTGCAGTGAGCGTTAGAGCTCTAACGACAAGATTCCAGCCGCCTGAAAATAGCAGGAGTTAAGAGCTTTCTGGCTAACGCCGGTTTATAAAGCTCTTAACTACTGTACCCTAAAGTACACTAACACCCATAAACTACCTATGTACCCCTAAACCGAGGTCCCCCCACACCGCCGCCACTCGATTAAAATTTTTAACCCCTAATCTGCCGACCGCCACCTACGTTATACTTATGTACCCCTAATCTGCTGCCCCTAACACCGCCGACCCCTGTATTATATCTATTAACCCCTAACTTGCCCCCCACAACGTCGCCGCAAGCTACTTAAAATAATTAACCCCTAATCTTCCGACCGCAAATCGCCGCCACCTACGTTATCCCTATGTACCCCTAATCTGCTACCCCTAACATCGCCGACCCCTATGTTATATTTATTAACCCCTAATCTGCCCCCCACAACGTCGCCGACACCTACCTACACTTATTAACCCCTAATCTGCCGAGCGGACCTGAGCGCTACTATAATAAAGTTATTAAGCCCTAATCCGCCTCACTAACCCTATCATAAATAGTATTAACCCCTAATCTGCCCTCCCTAACATCGCCGACACCTACCTTCAATTATTAACCCCTAATCTGCCGACCGGAGCTCACCGCTATTCTAATAAATGTATTAACCCCTAAAGCTAAGTCTAACCCTAACACTAACACCCCCCTAAGTTAAATATAATTTTTATCTAACGAAATAAATTAACTCTTATTAAATAAATAATTCCTATTTAAAGCTAAATACTTACCTGTAAAATAAATCCTAATATAGCTACAATATAAATTATAATTATATTATACCTATTTTAGGATTAATATTTATTTTACAGGCAACTTTGTAATTATTTTAACCAGGTACAATAGCTATTAAATAGTTAAGAACTATTTAATAGTTACCTAGTTAAAATAATTACAAATTTACCTGTAAAATAAATCCTAACCTAAGATATAATTAAACCTAACACTACCCTATCAATAAAATAATTAAATAAACTACCTACAATTACCTACAATTAACCTAACACTACACTATCAATAAATTAATTAAACACAATTGCTACAAATAAATAACATTAAATAAACTATCTAAAGTACAAAAAATAAAAAAGAACTAAGTTACAGAAAATAATAAAATATTTACAAACATAAGAAAAATATTACAACAATTTTAAACTAATTACACCTACTCTAAGCCCCCTAATAAAATAACAAAGCCCCCCAAAATAAAAAATTCCCTACCCTATTCTAAAATACAAATATTACAAGCTCTTTTACCTTACCAGCCCTGAACAGGGCCCTTTGCGGGGCATGCCCCAAGAATTTCAGCTCTTTTGCCTGTAAAAAAAAACATACAATACCCCCCCCCAACATTACAACCCACCACCCACATACCCCTAATCTAACCCAAACCCCCCTTAAATTAACCTAACACTACCCCCCTGATGATCTTCCTACCTTGTCTTCACCATGCCAGGTTCACCGATCCGTCCTGGCTCCAAGATCTTCATCCAACCCAAGTGGGGGCTAGACATCCACTGAAGAAGTCCAGAAGAGGGTCCAAAGTCTTCCTCCTATCCGGCAAGAAGAGGACATCCGGACCGGCAAACATCTTCTCCAAGCGGCATCTTCTATCTTCTTCCATCCGATGACGACCGGCTCCATCTTGAAGACCTCCAGCGCGGATCCATCCTCTTCTTCCGACGACTAGACGACGAATGACGGTTCCTTTAAGGGACGTCATCCAAGATGGCGTCCCTCGAATTCCGATTGGCTGATAGGATTCTATCAGCCAATCGGAATTAAGGTAGGAATTTTCTGATTGGCTGATGGAATCAGCCAATCAGAATATAGTTCAATCCGATTGGCTGATCCAATCAGCCAATCAGATTGAGCTCGCATTCTATTGGCTGATCGGAACAGCCAATAGAATGCGAGCTCAATCTGATTGGCTGATTGGATCAGCCAATCGGATTGAACTATATTCTGATTGGCTGATTCCATCAGCCAATCAGAAAATTCCTACCTTAATTCCGATTGGCTGATAGAATCCTATCAGCCAATCGGAATTCGAGGGACGCCATCTTGGATGACGTCCCTTAAAGGAACCGTCATTCGTCGTCTAGTCGTCGGAAGAAGAGGATGGATCCGCGCTGGAGGTCTTCAAGATGGAGCCGGTCGTCATCGGATGGAAGAAGATAGAAGATGCCGCTTGGAGAAGATGTTTGCCGGTCCGGATGTCCTCTTCTTGCCGGATAGGAGGAAGACTTTGGACCCTCTTCTGGACTTCTTCAGTGGATGTCTAGCCCCCACTTGGGTTGGATGAAGATCTTGGAGCCAGGACGGATCGGTGAACCTGGCATGGTGAAGACAAGGTAGGAAGATCATCAGGGGGGTAGTGTTAGGTTAATTTAAGGGGGGTTTGGGTTAGATTAGGGGTATGTGGGTGGTGGGTTGTAATGTTGGGGGGGGGGTATTGTATGTTTTTTTTTACAGGCAAAAGAGCTGAAATTCTTGGGGCATGCCCCGCAAAGGGCCCTGTTCAGGGCTGGTAAGGTAAAAGAGCTTGTAATATTTGTATTTTAGAATAGGGTAGGGAATTTTTTATTTTGGGGGGCTTTGTTATTTTATTAGGGGGCTTAGAGTAGGTGTAATTAGTTTAAAATTGTTGTAATATTTTTCTTATGTTTGTAAATATTTTATTATTTTCTGTAACTTAGTTCTTTTTTATTTTTTGTACTTTAGATAGTTTATTTAATGTTATTTATTTGTAGCAATTGTGTTTAATTAATTTATTGATAGTGTAGTGTTAGGTTAATTGTAGGTAATTGTAGGTAGTTTATTTAATTATTTTATTGATAGGGTAGTGTTAGGTTTAATTATATCTTAGGTTAGGATTTATTTTACAGGTAAATTTGTAATTATTTTAACTAGGTAACTATTAAATAGTTCTTAACTATTTAATAGCTATTGTACCTGGTTAAAATAATTACAAAGTTGCCTGTAAAATAAATATTAATCCTAAAATAGGTATAATATAATTATAATTTATATTGTAGCTATATTAGGATTTATTTTACAGGTAAGTATTTAGCTTTAAATAGGAATTATTTATTTAATAAGAGTTAATTTATTTCGTTAGATAAAAATTATATTTAACTTAGGGGGGTGTTAGTGTTAGGGTTAGACTTAGCTTTAGGGGTTAATACATTTATTAGAATAGCGGTGAGCTCCGGTCGGCAGATTAGGGGTTAATAATTGAAGGTAGGTGTCGGCGATGTTAGGGAGGGCAGATTAGGGGTTAATACTATTTATGATAGGGTTAGTGAGGCGGATTAGGGCTTAATAACTTTATTATAGTAGCGCTCAGGTCCGCTCGGCAGATTAGGGGTTAATAAGTGTAGGCAGGTGTCGGCGACGTTGTGGGGGGCAGATTAGGGGTTAATAAATATAACATAGGGGTCGGCGATGTTAGGGGTAGCAGATTAGGGGTACATAGGGATAACGTAGGTGGCGGCGGTTTACGGAGCGGCAGATTAGGGGTTAAAAGTGTAATGCAGGGGACAGCGATAGCGGGGGCGGCAGATTAGGGGTTAATAAGTGTAAGGTTAGGGGTGTTTAGACTCGGGGTACATGTTAGGGTGTTAGGTGCAGACTTAGGAGGTGTTTCCCCATAGGAAACAATGGGGCTGCGTTAGGAGCTGAACGCTGCTTTTTTGCAGGTGTTAGGTTTTTTTTCAGCTCAAACAGCCCCATTGTTTCCTATGGGAGAATCGTGCACGAGCACGTTTTTGATGCCGGCCGCGTCCGTAAGCAACTCTGGTATCGAGAGTTGCATTTGCGGTAAAAATGCTCTACGCTCCTTTTTTGGAGCCTAACGCAGCATTTGTTTGAACTCTCGATACCAGAGTTAAATTTATGGTGCGGCCAGAAAAAAACCCGCGGAGCGTTAACAGCCCTTTTACCGCCGAACTCTAAATCTAGGCCTTAGTGTGGTAGGATAACAAGTTTTTAACACTAAAACAATCTAGTTAATAAAAAGGTATGAATCTTAAGCATTGGAGAACGTGTACTATTTGTCCAGATTTATAAGACAGACTTATAAACAGTATTTGCTGCGCTTGCATTATACTAAGTTCCTTATAATAAAACAAGGGGAAAATGTGGAATTTTACACTGAAACGCAGCTTATAGGATTGTGGAATAGCACATTAAAATCAATAAGATATATTCGATCTATCTTACTATAGTAAACATGCTAAACTGTGATATTCATAGCTAGTGAAACATGAGTGTAGTTTGACATTTTAATATTCTTGCTATTCTAGTTTATAGAAGACATTAACGTCATTGGGTTAGCAGTCGGTTTATGGTAAACCTCTATCCAGACCAGATGCCATCCGTCTCTCATGTATCCATCATGGTGATTATTAAGGACTCTGGTGGTGTCCACTTGTTAGTCATGTCCTCCCGGGGGCCCCCCTCAAACCACTGCAAGGCCACAACCCGCGGCAGATGTCCTCCTCCCTGTAAGGACTCGTCTGGTGTGTTGAGGATTTCTCGAATCCTAGGTGATGTGCTTGATAGTTTTTCCCATGGTAAGATTACCGCAGGAAGACATGCCGTGCGCTGATCCATGCGGTAGAGTGATGGTAGGCTCTGAGTGCCGAGGTTCCCCTTGATAATGGCTGGTGGTAGAGAATGTTGTTCCGCGTGATCGGTCAGTATTTCTTCTGTTAAGTGTGATCAGTCCACGGGTCATCATTACTTCTGGGATATTACTCCTCCCCAACAGGAAGTGCAAGAGGATTCACCCAGCAGAGCTGCATATAGCTCCTCCCCTCTACGTCACTCCCAGTCATTCTCTTGCACCCAACGACTAGATAGGATGTGTGAGAGGACTATGGTGATTATACTTAGTTTTATATCTTCAATCAAAAGTTTGTTATTTTAAAATAGCACCGGAGTGTGTTATTATCTCTCTGGCAGAGTTTGAAGAAGAATCTACCAGAGTTTTTGTTATGATTTTAGCCGGAGTAGTTAAGATCATATTGCTGTTTCTCGGCCATCTGAGGAGAGGTAAACTTCAGATCAGGGGACAGCGGGCAGATGAATCTGCATAGAGGTATGTAGCAGTTTTTATTTTCTGACAATGGAATTGATGAGAAAATCCTGCCATACCGATATAATGTCATGTATGTATATTTTACACTTCAGTATTCTGGGGAATGGTACTTCACTAGAATTACACTGTAAGAAATACATAAAGCTGTTTAATAACTAGAGATTATGTTTAACGTTTTTGCTGGAATGTAAAATCGTTTTCATTTACTGAGGTACTGAGTGAATAAATGTTTGGGCACTATTTTTCCACTTGGCAGTTGCTTAATCTGTTTTCTGACAGTTTCTGTTCTCCCTCACTGCTGTGTGTGAGGGGGAGGGGCCGTTTTTTGGCGCTTTTACTACGCATCAAATATTTCAGTCAGCAACTCATTGTATTCCCTGCATGATCCGGTTCATCTCTACAGAGCTCAGGGGTCTTCAAAACTCATTTTGAGGGAGGTAATTTCTCTCAGCAGAGCTGTGAGAATTATAGTTTGACTGAGATAAAAAACGTTTATTCTGTAATTTGTTTCCTGCTTTCAGAATTTGTTATCTTTGCCAATGGGATTAAACCTTTGCTAAAGTTGTGTTATTTTCAAGGATTGAGGCTATAACTGTTTCAATTTATTAATTTTCAACTGTCATAGATCTTCTGTGCTTCTTAAAGGCACAGTACGTTTTAATATTATTCTAATTGAATTGTATTTCCAAGTTACAAGTTTATTTGCTAGTGTGTTAAACATGTCTGATTCAGAGGATGATACCTGTGTCATTTGTTGCAATGCCAAAGTGGAGCCCAATAGAAATTTATGTACTAACTGTATTGATGCTACTTTAAATAAAAGTCAATCTGTACAAATTGAACAAATTTCACCAAACAACGAGGGGAGAGTTATGCCGACTAACTCGCCTCACGTGTCAGTACCTACATCTCCCGCTCAGAGGGAGGTGCGTGATATTGTAGCGCCGAGTACATCTGGGCGGCCATTACAAATCACATTACAGGATATGGCTACTGTTATGACTGAGGTTTTGGCTAAATTACCAGAACTAAGAGGTAAGCGTGATCACTCTGGGGTGAGAACAGAGTGCGCTGATAATATTAGGGCCATGTCAGACACTGCGTCACAGGTGGCAGAACATGAGGACGGAGAACTTCATTCTGTGGGTGACGGTTCTGATCCAAACAGACTGGATTCAGATATTTCAAATTTTAAATTTAAACTGGAAAACCTCCGTGTATTACTAGGGGAGGTGTTAGCGGCTCTGAATGATTGTAACACAGTTGCAATACCAGAGAAAATGTGTAGGTTGGATAAATATTTTGCGGTACCGACGAGTACTGAGGTTTTTCCTATACCTAAGAGACTTACTGAAATTGTTACTAAGGAGTGGGATAGACCCGGTGTGCCGTTCTCACCCCCTCCGATATTTAGAAAAATGTTTCCAATAGACGCCACCACAAGGGACTTATGGCAAACGGTCCGGGAGCAGTTTCTACCTTAGCTAAGCGTACCACTATCCCGGTGGAGGATAGCTGTGCTTTTTCAGATCCAATGGATAAAAAATTAGAGGGTTACCTTAAGAAAATGTTTGTTCAACAAGGTTTTATATTGCAACCCCTTGCATGCATTGCGCCGATCACGGCTGCAGCGGCATTCTGGATTGAGTCTCTGGAAGAGAACATTGGTTCAGCTACTCTGGACGACATTACGGACAGGCTTAGAGTCCTTAAACTAGCTAATTCATTCATTTCGGAGGCCGTAGTACATCTTACTAAACTTACGGCGAAGAATTCAGGATTCGCCATTCAGGCACGCAGGGCGCTGTGGCTAAAATCCTGGTCAGCTGATGTTACTTCTAAGTCTAAATTGCTTAATATACCTTTCAAAGGGCAGACCTTATTCGGGCCCGGGTTGAAAGAGATTATCGCTGACATTACAGGAGGTAAAGGCCATGCCCTGCCTCAGGACAAAGCCAAAGCCAAGACTAGACAGTCTAATTTTCGTTCCTTTCGTAATTTCAAAGCAGGAGCAGCATCAACTTCCTCTGCACCAAAACAGGAAGGAGCTGTTGCTCGCTACAGACAAGGCTGGAAACCTAACCAGTCCTGGAACAAGGGCAAGCAGACTAGGAAACCTGCTGCTGCCCCTAAAACAGCATGAATTGAGGGCCCCCGATCCGGGATCGGATCTAGTGGGGGGCAGACTTTCTCTCTTCGCCCAGGCTTGGGCAAGAGATGTTCAGGATCCCTGGGCGCTAGAGATAATATCTCAGGGATACCTTCTGGACTTCAAATACTCTCCTCCAAGAGAGAGATTTCATCTGTCAAGATTGTCAACAATCCAGACAAAGAAAGAGGCGTTTCTACGCTGCGTACAAGAGCTCTTGTTAATGGGAGTAATCCATCCAGTTCCACGATCGGAACAGGGACAGGGGTTTTACTCAAATCTGTTTGTGGTTCCCAAAAAAGAGGGAACTTTCAGACCAATCCTGGACTTAAAGATCCTAAACAAATTCCTAAGAGTTCCATCGTTCAAGATGGAGACTATTCGGACAATTTTACCTATGATCCAAGAGGGTCAGTACATGACCACTGTAGATTTAAAAGATGCTTACCTTCACATACCGATTCACAAAGATCATTATCGGTACCTAAGGTTTGCCTTCCTAGACAGGCATTACCAGTTTGTGGCTCTTCCATTCGGATTGGCTACAGCTCCAAGAATCTTCACAAAGGTTCTGGGTGCTCTTCTGGCGGTACTAAGACCGCGGGGAATCTCGGTAGCTCCATACCTAGACGACATTCTGATACAAGCTTCAAGCTTTCAAACTGCCAAGTCTCATACAGAGTTAGTGCTGGCATTTCTAAGGTCACATGGATGGAAGGTGAACGAAAAGAAAAGTTCACTCGTTCCACTCACAAGAGTTCCCTTCCTGGGGACTCTTATAGATTCTGTAGAAATGAAGATTTACCTGACAGAGGACAGGCTAACAAGACTTCAAAGTGCTTGCCGCACCCTTCATTCCATTCAACACCCGTCAGTGGCTCAATGCATGGAGGTAATCGGCTTAATGGTAGCGGCAATGGACATAGTACCCTTTGCACGCTTACACCTCAGACCACTGCAACTGTGCATGCTAAGTCAGTGGAATGGGGATTACTCAGACTTATCCCCTTCTCTGAATCTGGATCAAGAGACCAGAAATTCTCTTCTATGGTGGCTTTCTCGGCCACATCTGTCCAGGGGGATGCCATTCAGCAGACCAGACTGGACAATTGTAACAACAGACGCCAGCCTTCTAGGTTGGGGTGCCGTCTGGAATTCTCTGAAGGCTCAGGGACAATGGAGTCAGGAGGAGAGTCTCCTGCCAATAAACATTCTGGAATTGAGAGCAGTTCTCAATGCCCTCCTGGCTTGGCCCCAGTTGACAACTCGGGGGTTCATCAGGTTTCAGTCGGACAACATCACGACTGTAGCTTACATCAACCATCAGGGAGGGACAAGAAGCTCCCTAGCTATGATGGAAGTATCAAAGATAATTCGCTGGGCAGAGTCTCACTCTTGCCACCTGTCAGCAATCCACATCCCGGGAGTGGAGAACTGGGAGGCGGATTTCTTAAGTCGTCAGACTTTTCATCCGGGGGAGTGGGAACTTCATCCGGAGGTCTTTGCCCAAATACTTCGACGTTGGGGCAAACCAGAGATAGATCTCATGGCGTCTCGACAGAACGCCAAGCTTCCTCGTTACGGGTCCAGATCCAGGGATCCAGGAGCAGTCCTGATAGATGCTCTGACAGCACCTTGGGACTTCAGGATGGCTTACGTGTTTCCACCCTTCCCGTTGCTTCCTCGATTGATTGCCAGAATCAAACAAGAGAGAGCATCAGTGATTCTAATAGCACCTGCGTGGCCACGCAGGACTTGGTATGCAGACCTGGTGGACATGTCATCCTGTCCACCTTGGTCTCTACCTCTGAAACAGGACCTTCTGATTCAGGGTCCCTTCAAACATCAAAATCTAACTTCTCTGAAGCTGACTGCTTGGAAATTGAACGCTTGATTTTATCAAGACGTGGGTTTTCTGAGTCAGTTATTGATACCTTAATACAGGCTAGGAAACCTGTTACCAGAAAGATTTACCATAAGATATGGCGTAAATACCTATATTGGTGTGAATCCAAAGGTTACTCTTGGAGTAAGGTTAGGATTCCTAGGATATTGTCTTTTCTACAAGAAGGTTTAGAAAAGGGTTTATCTGCTAGTTCATTAAAGGGACAGATCTCAGCTCTGTCCATTCTGTTACACAAACGTCTGTCAGAAGTTCCTGACGTCCAGGCTTTTTGTCAGGCTTTGGCCAGGATTAAGCCTGTGTTTAAAACTGTTGCTCCACCATGGAGTTTAAACCTTGTTCTTAATGTTTTACAGGGCGTTCCGTTTGAACCCCTTCATTCCATTGATATAAAGTTGTTATCTTGGAAAGTTCTATTTTTAATGGCTATTTCCTCGGCTCGAAGAGTCTCTGAATTATCAGCCTTACATTGTGATTCTCCTTATTTGATTTTTCATTCGGATAAGGTAGTCCTGCGTACTAAACCTGGGTTCTTACCTAAGGTAGTTACTAACAGGAATATCAATCAAGAGATTGTTGTTCCTTCTTTATGCCCAAATCCTTCTTCAAAGAAGGAACGTCTACTGCACAACCTGGATGTAGTCCGTGCTCTAAAATTTTACTTACAGGCAACTAAGGAATTTCGACAAACGTCTTCTCTGTTTGTCATTTACTCTGGGCAGAGGAGAGGTCAAAAAGCTTCCGCTACCTCTCTTTCTTTTTGGCTTCGTAGCATAATTCGTTTAGCTTATGAGACTGCTGGACAGCAGCCTCCTGAAAGAATTACAGCTCATTATACTAGAGCTGTGGCTTCCACTTGGGCCTTCAAGAATGAGGCCTCTGTTGAACAGATTTGCAAGGCTGCAACTTGGTCTTCGCTTCATACTTTTTCCAAATTTTACAAATTTGACACTTTTGCTTCATCGGAGGCTATTTTTGGGAGAAAGGTTCTTCAGGCAGTGGTTCCTTCTGTATAAAGAGCCTGCCTATCCCTCCCGTCATCCGTGTACTTTTGCTTTGGTATTGGTATCCCAGAAGTAATGATGACCCGTGGACTGATCACACTTAACAGAAGAAAACATAATTTATGCTTACCTGATAAATTCCTTTCTTCTGTAGTGTGATCAGTCCACGGCCCGCCCTGTTTTTAAGGCAGGTAAATATTTTTTAATTTATACTCCAGTCACCACTTCACCCTTGGCTTTTCCTTTCTCGTTGGTCCTTGGTCGAATGACTGGGAGTGACGTAGAGGGGAGGAGCTATATGCAGCTCTGCTGGGTGAATCCTCTTGCACTTCCTGTTGGGGAGGAGTAATATCCCAGAAGTAATGATGACCCGTGGACTGATCACACTACAGAAGAAAGGAATTTATCAGGTAAGCATAAATTATGTTTTTTGGTTATTGAGATCCTGTCGTAGCAGCCGTATAGCAAGAAATCCATTGGAGCTTTGTCAATAAGTTGCTGGCAAAATACTTAAAATTTTTGCCAGTGATTTTCTAAGTTGTGCTCTCTGTGGCGGCCATTTTGGCTGTGGTGAAATTGTGGCCTATTAAGCTGATTTCCCTTTCATAGTTTTTACTTTCTTCCTTTGTCTTGTAATCGTCCTTTTTTAAATGCAAGTTTCTTAATGGTTCAGAAAGTTTTATTGATGTGGTTAGTTGTGGCTGAACACCTCGGATTACCGAGGGGGTGGCGCCGCCTATTAACAGCCGCCACTCTAGGCCTTGGATGTCTGTGTTCAGGCTCCGGTATCAATAATACAGCTTTTATCTGGGTGTTTGTAGCCCTCCTGGGAAATGGAGTACTTTAGCAAGCAGGGTGATAGTTTTTGCTGTGATATTTCTCCTATAATCGGCGGTTTATTTCAGAATCAACTGGAGCTCTGAAAAGTGCGACTGCATCAGATCGCTGTGTAGACACTCCCCTGAAAAGTTATTTTTCTCTTGTAAGGTGTATCCAGTCCATGGTTCATCCATTACTTGTGGGATATTCTCCTTCCCAACAGGAAGCTGCAAGAGGATCACCCACAGCAGAGCTGTCTATATAGCTCCTCCCCTAACTGCCCACCCCCAGTCATTCTCTTGCAGCTCTCGACAATGGAAGTAGCTAGAGAGATGTGGTGCATTAATGTAGTTTATCTTCAATCAAAAGTTTGTTATTTTCAAATGGTACCGGAGTTGTACTATTTTAGCCTCAGGCAGAAAGTTGAAGAAGAGTCTGCCTGTGGTCTTTGATGATCTTAGCAGGTTGTAACTAAGATCCATTGCTGTTCTCACACATAACTGAAGAGATGGGTAACTTCAGCTGGGGGAATAGCGTGCAGGGTCTCCTGCTCTGAGGTATGTGCAGTTTTAAATTTTTCTAGAGAAATGAATATGCTAGAAAATGCTGACAATACCGGATTTATTTAAGGTAAGCCTGATTACAGTGATTTAATAACGACTGGTATCATGCTTGCTGTAAAGGGTAATATTTTTATTATTTACTCACATTACTGAATAGATTTAACGTTTGCTTGAAGTGTATAAATGTTTTTTTTTTTACTTATTGGTGATAAAACTTTATTCTGGGGCCTAGTTTTTTCCACATGGCTGTCTAGATTTTGCCTAGGGATAGTTTTTTAAGGCCCTCTCACTGTGAGTACAGGTTTTTGCAGCTTGAGACATCCAGCTTCCCTGAAGGAGTCCCCTGAACATTTAGGACCTCTCTAAAGGGTTTTTGTGCCTTCCAAAGTCATTGTATGGGCAGGTAGGGTTTATTCTCCAGCCCCTTGCATGCATTGCCCCCGTCACTGCTGCTGCGGCCTTCTGGTTTGAGTCTCTCGAAGAGGCTCTACAGGTAGAAACCCCATTGGATGATATCCTTGACAAGCTTAAAGCCCTTAAGCTAGCCAATTCATTTGTTTCTGATGCCGTTGTTCATTTAACCAAACTAACGGCTAAGAACTCAGGTTTTGCTATTCAGGTGCGTAGGGCGCTATGGCTTAAATCCTGGTCAGCTGACGTTACTTCAAAGTCTAAGCTTCTCAACATTCCCTTCAAGGGGCAGACCCTATTCGGGCCTGGGCTGAAGGAGATCATTTTTGATATTACTGGAGGAAAAGGTCATGCCCTTCCTCAGGATAGGTCCAGCAAATTAAGGACCAAACAGCCTAATTTTCGTGCCTTTCGAAATTTCAAGAGTGGTGCAGCTTCAACTTCCTCTAATACAAAACAGGAGGGAAATTTTGCCCAGTTCAAGCCGGTCTGGAGACCTAACCAGGTTTGGAACAAAGGAAAGCAGGCCAAGAAGCCTGCTGCTGCCTCTAAGACAGCATGAAAGATCAGCCCCCGATCCGGTAATGGATCTAGTAGGGGCAGACTTTCTCTCTTCGCCCAGGCTTGGGCAAGAGATGTCCAGGATCCCTGGGCATTGGAAATTGTGTCTCAGGGATACCTTCTGGAATTCAAAGATTCTTCCCCAAAAGGAAGATTTCACCTCTCACAATTATCTGCAAACCAGATAAAGAGAGAGGCATTCTTACATTGTGTTCAAGACCTCCTAGTTATGGGAGTGATCCACCCAGCTCCAAAGGAGGAACAGGGGCAAGGCTTCTATTCAAATCTGTTTGTGGTTCCCAAGAAAGAGGGAACCTTCAGACCAATCTTAGATCTCAAGATCCTAAACAAATTTCTCAGAGTTCCATCCTTCAAGATGGAGACTATTCGAACCATCCTTCCTATGATCCAGGAGGGTCAGTATATGACTACCGTGGATTTAAAGGATGCTTTTCTTCACATTCCGATACACAGAGATCATCATCGGTTTCTCAGGTTCGCCTTCCTAGACAGGCATTACCAGTTTGTGGCTCTTCCCTTTGGGTTAGCCACGGCACCAAGAATCTTTACAAAGGTTCTGGGGTCACTCTTGGTGGTCCTAAGGCCGCGGGGTATAGCAGTATAGTCCCATACGGACATTGTTCTGGCTTTCCTGAGGTCTCATGGGTGGAAAGTGAACGAAGAAAAGAGTTCTCTATCCCCTCTCACAAGAGTTTCCTTCCTGGGAACTCTGATAGATTCTGTAGAAATGAAGATTTACCTGACAGAGGCCAGGTTGTCAAAACTTCTAAATTCCTGCCGTGTTCTTTATTCTACTTCTCGCCCTTCGGTGGCTCAGTGTATGGAAGTAATCGGCTTAATGGTAGCGGCAATGGACATAGTGCCGTTTGCCCGTCTACATCTCAGACCGCTGCAACTCTGCATGCTCAGTCAGTGGAATGGGGATTACACAGATTTGTCCCCTCTACTAAATCTGGATCAAGAGACCAGGGATTCTCTTCTCTGGTGGCTATCTCGAGTCCATCTGTCCAAGGGTATGACCTTCCGCAGGCCAGATTGGACAATAGTAACAACAGATGCCAGCCTTCTGGGCTGGGGTGCAGTTTGGAACTCCCTGAAGGCTCAGGGATCATGGACTCCAGAGGAGGCCCTCCTTCCGATAAACATTCTGGAACTAAGAGCGATATTCAACGCGCTTCAGACTTGGCCTCAGCTTGCTGCGGTCAGGTTCATCAGATTTCAGTCGGACAACATCACGACTGTAGCTTACATCAACCATCAAGGGGGAACAAGGAGTTCCCTAGCAATGTTGGAGGTTTCAAAGATAATTCTATGGGCAGAGATTCACTCTTGCCATCTATCAGCTATCCATATCCCAGGAGTAGAGAACTGGGAGGCGGATTTTCGACAGACTTTTCATCCGGGGGAGTGGGAGCTCCATCCGGAGGTATTTGCACAGTTGATTCAACTTTGGGGCAAACCAGAACTGGATCTCATGGCGTCTCGTCAGAATGCCAAGCTTCCTCGTTACGGGTCCAGGTCCAGGGATCCCAAGGCAGCACTGATAGATGCTCTAGCAGCGCCTTGGTCCTTCAACCTAACTTATGTGTTTCCACCGTTTACTCTGCTCCCTCGTCTGATTGCAAGATCAAGCAGGAGAGAGCATCGGTGATTTTGATAGCACCTGCGTGGCCACGCAGGACTTGGTATGCAGATCTGGTGAACATGTCATCCTTTCCACCATGGACTCTGCCGCTGAGACAGGACCTTCTACTTCAGGGTCCTTTCAACCATCCAAATCTAATTTCTCTGCGTTTGACTGCTTGGAGATTGAACGCTTGATTTTATCAAAACGTGGTTTCTCCGAGTCGGTCATTGATACCTTAATACAGGCACGAAAGCCTGTCACCAGGAAAATCTATCATAAGATATGGTGTAAATATCTTCATTGGTGTGAATCCAAGGGTTACTCTTGGAGTAAGGTCAGGATTCCTAAGATATTATCCTTTCTCCAAGAAGGATTGGAGAAGGCTTTGTCAGCTAGTTCCTTAAAGGGACAAATTTCTGCTCTGTCTATTCTTTTGCACAAACTTCTGGCTGAGGTTCCAGATGTTCAGGCATTTTGTCAGGCTCTGGTTAGAATCAAGCCTGTGTTTAAACCTGTTGCTCCACCATGGAGTTTAAATTTAGTTCTTAAGGTTCTTCAAGGGGTTCCGTTTGAACCTTTGCATTCCATAGATATTAAGCTCTTATCTTGGAAAGTTCTGTTTTTAGTAGCTATCTCCTCGGCTCGAAGAGTTTCGGAGTTATCTGCTTTACAATGTGATTCCCCTTATCTCATTTTCCATGCAGATAAGGTAGTGTTACGTACCAAACCTGGGTTTCTACCTAAGGTGGTATCTAATAAAAATATCAATCAGGAGATTGTTGTACCGTCACTGTGTCCTAATCCTTCTTCTAAGAAGGAACGTCTTTTACACAATCTTGACGTGGTTCGTGCTTTAAAGTTTTATTTACAAGCTACTAAAGATTTTCGTCAAACATCTGCATTGTTTGTTGTCTATTATGGACAGAGGAGAGGCCAAAAGGCTTCGGCAACTTCTCTTTCTTTTTGACTAAGGAGTATAATCCGCTTAGCTTATGAGACTGCTGGCCAGCAGCCTCCTGAAAGAATTACAGCTCATTCTACTAGAGCGGTAGCTTCCACATGGGCTTTTAAAAATGAGGCTTCTGTTGAACAGATTTGTAAGGCGGTGACTTGGTCTTCGCTTCATACTTTTTCAAAATTCTATAAATTTGATACTTTTGCTTCTTCGGAGGCTATTTTTGGGAGAAAGGTCTTACAGGCAGTGGTGCCTTCCGTTTAATTGCCTGCCTTGTCCCTCCCTTCATCCGTGTCCTATAGCTTTGGTATTTGTATCCCACAAGTAATGGATGATCCGTGGACTGGATACACCTTACAAGAGAAAACAAAATTTATGCTTACCTGATACATTTCTTTCTCTTGTGGTGTATCCAGTCCACGGCCCGCCCTGTCATTTTAAGGCAGGTGTTTTTTATTTTTAAACTACAGTCACCACTGCACCCTATAGTTTCTCCTTTCTCTTGCTTGTCTTCGGTCGAATGACTGGGGGTGGGCAGTTAGGGGAGGAGCTATATAGACAGCTCTGCTGTGGGTGATCCTCTTGCAGCTTCCTGTTGGGAAGGAGAATATCCCACAAGTAATGGATGATCCGTGGACTGGATACACCACAAGAGAAAGAAATTTATCAGGTAAGCATAAATTTTGTTTTTTTAACCATGCACAATTAAACATCCCGGGATAGATTATAAGTAGCGCACTAACTTTTGCATGCAAGAGATGTCAGGTTTCTTCAGCTTACTTCTAGCGAAGTTTACTCTCGAGTGGAAGCGCTAAATCTAGCCCTTTATGGGGAAAACAAGTTTGAGTTCAAAATGTCTTTAGTGTTTCTTTAATATGACTTCGTTATTTTTTTTTAAGAAGATTATTATAAATTTAGTCAGACGATCTCAAAGCAGTTCTCCACCAGGGTGTGCAGTACCTTCTATTTTGATTTAGGGAGCTGCCTAAGACAAGCTTTAACTGAGGGGGCACGTGATTGGCTAGTCAAGTAATACAATGTAACTTGTAAACATGCTCTCAGTGGTCTTTCATTAAAGGGATATGAAATTGCAAATGGCAAATGCTTAATATGTTAGAGTATTTTGTTATTCTACTATTACACAGTAGTGAGCTTGTAAGAGTGTGTTTAACCCCAACAGAGGGATTAAATACATAGTTAAAAAGTATGCTCTAGAGCAGCAATGCACTACCGGGGGCTAGCTGAGCACATCTGGTGACCCAATGACAAGAGACAAACTTTCCTATTTGTTTAATGCTGGTAAGGTTGCCCTGCTCATCTCATTAGAAGTTGTATTAAAGAGAGATGTAAATCTTTTTTTCTATCCCATTTAGCATTTTCCTTATCACTGCACTCTGACTACTCATCATTCTGACTTGTAGTGTTGTAATTTATATCTCCCGTAAAGATTTAGCTTTTATTTAAACTAGAGCACAGGATTACATCAATTGTAAAATAAAGCATTTAATCAATAAATACTCCCTTGTTCTATAATGATTTCCAAAAAGCTCACTTTAAAGGTTCTACAAAAAGAAGTGTCAGAAATATGTGATCACTGAGCACATACAGCTTATTTTTATTTAAAGATTTAGCATTTGTAATCCTTGTTCCTACTGGATTTATTTTACTCGGAAACAGTTAATTATGTACAAAGTTCAGTCATGCTTAAGTGGCTATTGAGAAAGTTTAATACATTCAGTGATATCCGTGCACACACAAACTCTCCCCATAATCCTGCACCAATCAGGAGCAAGTGGAGAGGGAGGAGTACAATCGTCAAAATGTGATTGGAACAGCTTTCTCTTTATCTAAGTAAAGATGTAGCTGTGAGCCAAGAATACTTGCCTAGATGTGAGGATCCATGAATAAGGCTTAAATTTAATAAATTCACTTTCATTATAATAAGAGAATTAATTATACTAAAAAGTAAATGATAATTCTTAAAAAAAAATTGAGTTTGTTTTTTCTATCTTCCTCCTGTTCCATCATACACTACTTTCTAACTTTCCCTATGTGCAATATATGCAGTAAGCTCATTGTTGTTTGTCTCTGTGTGTATATTGATTTGGGGCATTAATACTTCTGTGGAATTAATAATTTCAGAAGTGTTGATATATATTAATGTTTGGTTTATATGCTAATTTTTTTTTTACCTGCCATAAGAATGGTAAAAAGATAATGTGGGACACCCCTTGAAAAGGTTGGACAGCTCTGAGCTGTGCAATTAACATGTTCCACTTTACTACAGTTTTTTTTTGTTGTTAATGGACATACACAACAGATCATTGTATAGCACATCTGCACATTTTGTCCACAGAAAATCTTAGCTATGTGTTTTCACTGGGCAAGGATGTGCAAATGAGTTACAATGCCTGGATTTTTGCTTTCAATACCCTTTTTAAACATAGACGGACCACCTCATGTTAGTGCTATGCTAGTTTAGGGAGCTTTAGAGGACGGCAGGTTTAGAAGGGCACCAACTGAAATCTCATTTGGGCAGCTTTTTCTTTCCTGTCATGCCTCATCAGCAAGTGATATATGCATATTGTGTAAACAAACTAGTACAAGGCATCCAAACATTTAAAAAGACATGATACCCAAATGTTGAAACACTTGAAAGCATAGCTGTAAAAAGCTAACTAGAAAATATCACCTGACCATCTCTATGTAAAAAAGAAAGATATTTTAGCTCAAAATGTCCTAAGTATTCACACCCCACTGTAAAGGACTTTAAGCAGCAAATGAGTGTGCCTCATGCACACTCATGTTATTTCCCTACTCAGTTTAAGGAAGTTTACTATGAAATCTCATGAGGTCACAGTAAAACAGTTCATGACCTCAGCACTGCTGATGCTGATTGGCTGCTGTTCATTTCTTCCTTTTTTTTTAACCTGCAGCTGGGTAGTAACTGAAAGATAACTTTTTACACAGCACTTGCTCTGGTGAGCTGACAAAATTGTGAGGTAAAATATCTTCCTTTTTTACATGGAGATTCTAAGGTGACAGCTTTTTAAAGTTATGCTGCATCACTTTCAAGTGATTTAGCATATGAGTATTACAGACATTCCAACTCTCCCTGAAGTTCAGGGAGTCTCCCTGATTGTAATAGCGGCTCCCTGATGCCAGCAAATGGAATGCGATCTCCCTGAAACTCCAAGTACCATGATCCAATGTGGCCCAAATCCGGAAAAGTGTTTCTTTAAAGGTACATGAAACCCAAAATTTTTCTTTCATGATTCAGATAGAGAATACAATTTTAAACAACTTTCTAATGTACTCCTATTATCTAATCTGTTTCATTCTCTTGGTATCATTTGTTGAAGGAGCAGCATTGCACTACTAGTTTCTAACTGAACACATGGGTGAGCCAATCACATTCAATATATATATGCAGCTACCAATCAACAGATAGGACCTAGGTTCTCTGCTGCACATGAACTAGCCTAGATAAACCTTTCAGCAAATGATAACAAGAGAAGGAAGCAAATTAAATAATAGAAGTAAATTGGAAAGTTGTTTCAAATTGTATTCTCTATCTGAATCATGAAAGAAAAAATTTGGGTTTCATGTCCCTTTAAGGAATGCCTTTAGTTGCTGGGACGATATAGAACCCTCAAAGCATGCATCAGTAAACAAAAAGCCCCCACTGGTTTAAAAAAAAAAAAACAACCCACAAATACTACCTTATTTACTGCACGTAATTAAACTTTGTATTCTAAAATATTTAAGCATTCAACAAGCGTACGATCACTGACAAATAGGTTTGTTGTATGTGGTTGTGCAATAAAGCTACTTTTTTTTAATGTGACTTTAGTGCGAAGCTACTGCAGCTGGGTAGTAACTGAAAGATAACTTTTTACACAGCACTTGCTCTGGTGAGCTGACAAAATTGTGAGGTAAAATATCTTCCTTTTTTACATGGAGATTCTAAGGTGACAGCTTTTTAAAGTTATGCTGCATCACTTTCAAGTGATTTAGCATATGAGTATTACAGACATTCCAACTCTCCCTGAAGTTCAGGGAGTCTCCCTGATTGTAATAGCGGCTCCCTGATGCCAGCAAATGGAATGCGATCTCCCTGAAACTCCAAGTACCATGATCCAATGTGGCCCAAATCCGGAAAAGTGTTTCTTTAAAGGTACATGAAACCCAAAATTTTTCTTTCATGATTCAGATAGAGAATACAATTTTAAACAACTTTCTAATGTACTCCTATTATCTAATCTGTTTCATTCTCTTGGTATCATTTGTTGAAGGAGCAGCATTGCACTACTAGTTTCTAACTGAACACATGGGTGAGCCAATCACATTCAATATATATATGCAGCTACCAATCAACAGATAGGACCTAGGTTCTCTGCTGCACATGAACTAGCCTAGATAAACCTTTCAGCAAATGATAACAAGAGAAGGAAGCAAATTAAATAATAGAAGTAAATTGGAAAGTTGTTTCAAATTGTATTCTCTATCTGAATCATGAAAGAAAAAATTTGGGTTTCATGTCCCTTTAAGGAATGCCTTTAGTTGCTGGGACGATATAGAACCCTCAAAGCATGCATCAGTAAACAAAAAGCCCCCACTGGTTTAAAAAAAAAAAACAACCCACAAATACTACCTTATTTACTGCACGTAATTAAACTTTGTATTCTAAAATATTTAAGCATTCAACAAGCGTACGATCACTGACAAATAGGTTTGTTGTATGTGGTTGTGCAATAAAGCTACTTTTTTTTAATGTGACTTTAGTGCGAAGCTACTTTAATGATAAGTCTCTAACTTATTTAGGGTTTCAAGGTGTCCAATATATAACTGGGAGGGGGGGGCCATGCAGTAGCGGGTGAAGCCACCTCCCTGAAATGAGTTTTTGCAGCTTGGGATGTCTGGTATTATGTCCCTTTAGATAAGTTACTGTGAGTAAGAAGTGAATACAGTAATACACAAGATTTTATAGGACATCTGAAAAGTCTTCACAGAAAACCTTTGGTTAGGGATACACAAATGCATTTAAATTCGAAGAGTAGAACAAATTTCATTGTTGATATTCGATTTTGAAAATCGAATGTTGATAGGAACGAATATTCTTTAAAATTCGAAAATCGAATGTTATTTCCAGTTTTCGAATGTAACTTTCGATTTTGAATTTTGGTTTCGATTTTAAATGTTGGTTTCCATTTCAAATGTTGGTTTCAATTTGAATATTACATTTATAAAAGATAAATGTAGATTATAAATACTATTTTGAAATCAAAACTGAATATTAAAGATTTGTTTTGCATAAAATGAATTTGAAATCGAATGTTAGTAATGTTTTCTAATTTGATGTAAAATACATAGCTAAACATTTGATTATTCAAACCAATATTTTCGAAATGTTCTTTAAAATGCAAGAAAAAAAATGAATATGAACACTCAAAATTCAATTTAGAAGGAGCGTATCGAAATTTGTTTTAAATTTTGAACGTTACAAAACATTCGCCGATCCCTAGTTCTGGTTAAGAATATGCAAATAAGATTCACGTCTCACATTTTTGACCCAATGTCCATTTTAAATATGGACTCCCTCATGCCAGTGTGATGATAAAAGTGAGACACATCTTTTGTTTTCAATTTTTGTGTAGTGACTTTTGTGTAGTGGTTTATTTTCAGAATAAGTTAAATCAAACTTAAATAATACAAATTTAATTAAAAAAGTGTACATATATTTCTCTGCATCTTAGAGGTATATTTTAATATCTATGTTCAATGCCTGTTCTTTTCTTTTCTCCACTCCTCCTTTTATATACATTTCCTTTTATTGGCTTAATTTAAACAATGTTAAACACAGGTGTGCTGTGTATTAATTAAAAGGTTCATTGCCTTGATAGGATGTTAGAGTTTAAGGGAGGTGTTTTGCAGGTATATATTTCTTGCTGTTCAGCCATTTGTTTGCAGGTGGTCATTGATAAAGTTGTAACAGTATTCCTATACGAAACATGTTTGACCCAGCCTCACTTAACATGTATTTGGATGTCTAAATAAATACCTTTTGCTTTTACCTGAAATTCTGGTCCCTTTTCAAGTGTTCAAGCTCTCAAGTTTTCAAGCCGTTGAGTCCTCTGTGGATGTTGGAGACCGGGTGCCTTCTTTTGGTGGTTGGTATCTTTTGTTTGTTAGCCTGCATATAAATAAGTTTTGAATGAAAGGGTTAGTAAAAAAACAAAACAAAAAAAAATTTCTATAATGCGTATGAAATCACTATTTAAATGTTATTTTTTTGCATAAAATAAAAAGTTTTTTATGTTGAATTTGAAGCTGATAAGATTGCATGTCTGGGTACAACTGGAGACCGTAATATAAAATGTTTAATTATGAGAGGTCAAACAACTTTCAGGACTTGGGATGCAACCTTCTGACTTCTCAAAGCTTACCCTGCTACATATCATTCACAAGTTGGCTTTAACAACTACAAAAAATTCACTTTACACTAGTGTGATAATCATAGCTAGATTTGTAGATTAAAGACGCAAGCCTGTATTTGTTCCTTGCCGAATAAAGTAGGGGGTAGAATTTGGCTATGGAAAAACAATTGCATTAGACAAGATGTTTGTTTAAAAAAAAAAAGTTTCTACTTGGTTATATGTTAAAGGGACACTGAACCCAAATTTTTTCTTTTGTGATTCAGATAGAGCATGCAATTTTAAGCAACTTTCTGATTTACTCCTATTATCATTTTTTCTTCGTTCTCTTGCTATCTTTATTTGAAAAAGAAGGCATCTAAGCTTTTTTTTTGTTCAGGACCATGGGCAGCACTTTTTTATTGGTGGATGACTTTATCCACCAATCAGCAAGGACAACCCAGGTTGTTCACAAAAAATGGGCCGGCATCTAAACTTACATTCTTGCATTTCAAATAAAGATACCAAAAGAATGAAGAAAATTTGATAATAGGAGTAAATTAGAAAGTTGCTTAAAATGTCATGCTCTATCTGAATCACAAAAGAAAAAATTTGGGTTCAGTGTCCCTTTAAACTAAAACAAGACAACAGTAATTACAATGTTTTAACTGTCCCCTTAAGGTCACTGAATGTTTATTGGCTGAAAAACATAGCACCCACTGCTTTATTGGTTGACAGTGACACACCTCACAAACATAACAGCAAACAAAAACCTAACTTGAATGTCCCTTTAAAAGGGACAGTCTTGTTTATATTATACTGGGGATGTGTCTAACAAATCTCCTGGTGCCTCAATGATATCAATTATCAGTCACTGAATGTCTGATCATCAAAAAAATCATGCTAAATCCTTTGTGGTCTAGAAAGGATCCAACCTCTCCAAGCTAAATGTTAGATGCATCTGGGAGCTAATGGGGTGTTAGTGGGGGCACCCATGGGTGACTTGAACTCTATCCAGGGTGCTAGGGTTAAATTTAAGGCGCCATTGGTTCCCTGGCACCTGGGTTTGTCGATCCCTGTCTTAGATAATTTCACCAGACCTGAGAGCTTTAGAAAATTGTGCACTTAGGCTTCTTGTGTTTGCAGTTCCATTCAGCCTGTGCAGTGGAGGTCCTGTATCCCAGGGTACTTTAAGGGAATTTAGAGGTAACAGTTGGGCTCTGCGCCCCACTTCTGGGTTTGAGTTTAGCAAATCGTCAGAGCAGTTCACCATTGTTGCCAGGCAGCTTCATTTTCTTCCCCATCTGTTTCCTACAAGTCAGGTGAACTTAAAACTCCTACAGCTAAATTTAGAGTTTTGTCGGTAAAGACCCGCGTAGCTAACGCAGCTTTTTTTCCTACCGCTGCTTCCAAACAACGCTGGTATTTAGAGTTGTCTGAAGGGCTGCGTTAGGCTCCAAAAAGGGAGCGTTGAGCCGAATTTACCGCCACTTCAACCCTCAATACCAGCGTTGCTTACGATAGCAGTAAGCTGGCAAAACATGCTTGTGCACGATTCCCCCATAGGAAACAATGGGGCAGTTTGGGCTGAAAAAAAAACTAACACCTGCAAAAAAGCAGCGTTAAGCTCCCAACGCAGCCCCATTGTTTCCTATGGGTAAAACACTTTCTAAGTCTGCACCTAACACCCTAACATGAACCTCGAGTCTAAACACCCCTAACCTTACACTTATTAACCTCTAATCTGCCGCCCCCGCTATGGCTGACACCTGCATTTTATTATTAACCCCTAATCTGCCGCTCCGGACACCGCCGCCACCTATATTATCCCTATGAACCCCTAATCTGCTGCCCCTAACATCGCCGACACCTACATAATATTTATTAACCCCTAATCTGCCCCCCCCAACGTCGCCGCCACCTAACTTCAAGTATTAACCCCTAATCTGCCGACTGGACCTCACCGCTACTATAATAAATGTATTAACCCCTAAAGCTAAGTCTAACCCTAACCCTAACACCCCCCTAAATTAAATATAATTTTAATTTAACGAAATAAATTAACTCTTATTAACTAAAGTATTCCCTATTTAAAACTAAACACTTACCTGTAAAATAAACCCTAATATAGCTACAATATAATGAATAATTATATTGTAGCTATTTTAGGATTTATATTTATTTTACAGGCAACTTTGTATTTATTTTAACTAGGTACAATAGCTATTAAATAGTTATTAACTATTTAATAGCTACCTAGTTAAAATAATTACAAAATTACCTGTAAAATAAATCCTAACCTAAGTTACAATTAAACCTAACATTACACTATCATTAAATTAATTAAATAAATTAGCTACCAATACCTACAATTAAATACAATTAAATAAACTAAACTAAATTGCAAAAAAAACCCACTAAATTACAGAAAATAAAAAAATATTACAAAAAGTTTAAACTAATTACACCTAATTTAAGCCCCCTAATAAAATAAAAAAAAAAAAAATAATAAAAGTCCCTACCCTATTCTACATTACAAAGTAATCAGCTCTTTTACCAGCCCTTAAAAGGGCTTTTTGCGGGGCATGCCCCAAAGTAATCAGCTCTTTTGCCTGTAAAAAAAAATACAAAGCCCCCCAACATTAAAACCCACCACCCACATACCCCTACTCTAACCCACCCAAACCCCCCTTAAATAAACCTAACACTACCCCCCTGAAGATCTCCCTACCTTGAGTCGTCTTCACCCAGCCGGGCCGAAGTCTTCATCCGATGGGGCAGAAGAGGACATCCAGACCGGCAGAAGTCTTCATCCTATCCGGGCAGAAGAGGACATCTGGACCGGCAGACATCTTCATCCAAGCGGCATCTTCTATCTTCATCCATGCGGAGCGGAGCCATCTTCTTCCCAGCCGCCGCGGATCCATCCTCTTCAACCGACGCCTACTCGCCGAATGAAGGTTCCTTTAAATGACGTCATCCAAGATGGCGTCCCTCGAATTCCGATTGGCTGATAGGATTCTATCAGCCAATCGGAATTAAGGTAGGAAAAATCTGATTGGCTGATTCAATCAGCCAATCAGATTCAAGTTCAATCTGATTGGCTGATCCAATCAGCCAATCAGATTGAGCTTGCATTCTATTGGCTGATCGGAACAGCCAATAGAATGGGAGCTCAATCTGATTGAGTAGCGGTGAGGTCCGGTCGGCAGATTAGGGGTTAATACTTGAAGTTAGGTGGCGGCGACGTTGGGGGGGGCAGATTAGGGGTTAATAAATATTTTGTAGGTGTCGGCGATGTTAGGGGCAGCAGATTAGGGGTTCATAGGGATAATGTAGGTGGCGGTGATGTGCGGTCGGCAGATTAGGAGTTAAAAATATTTATTATAGTGGCGGCGATGTGGGGGGACCTCGGTTTAGAGGTACATAGGTAGTTTATGGGTGTTAGTGTACTTTAGAGCACTGTAGTTAAGAGCTTTATATACCAGCGTTAGCCCATAAAGCTCTTAACTACAGCCTTTGCATGGGCGTTAGGAGTCTTGTCGGTAGAGGTGTAACGCTCACTTCAGCCAAGACTCTAAATACCGGCGTTAGGAAGATCCCATTGAAAAGATAGGATACGCAATTGGCGGTATGGAAATGTCGTGGCTTGAAAGTGAGCGGTACACCTTTACCTGGCCAACTCTAAATACCAGCGGGCGGCCAAAAGCAGCGTTAGGACCCCTTAACGCTGCTTTTGACAGCTAACGCAGAACTCTAAATCTAGGCGATATTTTGTTAGGAAAACGTAGTGTGTGTTTTTATTTTTTTTTAGCTCCATGACACAAAAGCATTTTGAATGTTGTTTCATATCCTTCCTTTGCTCTGACCAATTAGGGACAGATATTTCAAGGGATATAAACAGTTTTCCTATAGTAAAAACAAATATGTTAAATAAAAGTAAACGTAAAAAGACAGCAAACAACCTGTTTTTTATCTCATTGTAGCCCCTAAGTGAACTCTATCTGCTATGAACTCTAAATAAATAATTCTAGTTTGAGATAGTGGGAGGGGTGAGCTGTAATTAATCGAGCGATGGATTCAAGACTAAGTGCCAAAGGACCTGCACCTCTAGCTTTGAACAAAAGGCCTCCTAGCTGGCCGAAAAGCGGTTCAAGTTGTGAGGTGTGTGTACAAAGCGCCTAAATAAGGCCGAGGTGACTGATGGGTGATGTGTTTCTATAGTGACAGTGCTGATATATAATTTGATGATTGTCAGCAATATAGATCAATGGAAACTCAACGGTATCTTAATGTTATATATTTTGGGTAGACTAGTGTAAATTCCAATGTGATGCAGACTCTAAGATGTCGAAGGGTGATCAGTGTTATGAATACAATTTATTACAATCGCTAAAATTATGTTTTAAAAATGACAGTAAATGAATAAAAGATACAATAAATTAAAAATCATGGATCCATGATATATGTTATTATTAACAATGTTGTGGGATAAAACCGGAGACAGATGGGGGCGGAGCCTACAGCTGTTGCAGAAGGTCATGTTTGTGGGGAGCTCCTGGCTCTATCTGGACTTTTAGGGGTCACTTCTCATTTAAAATTGGTTTGATATAGCTGAATTTGTGGATGAGGTGCCCTGAGACACCCCAGAAGAGTTTGCGAGTTCATACTACGAAGATAGACTTTCCTATGTTCCTCAGCTAAGTAGTGAGGGTGCCAACAGCATGTCAGAGAACCTGTGTTGTGAATCTGCTTACCCGAGCTGCTTGGGCTGCCGCAAATTCACCCCCCCCCCAGGATCCAGTGGACAAGGGGTTATCAGCAGTAAAAAGTGCTGCTTCAATTAGCTTTGTTCCTTCATAACAACGTACATTTGTTTTAGCTACTGCCAATAATACTCAAAATGGCGCCTGCTTACTACGATCTACTGTCTGCAACACTCTGGATCTTAGAGGACCGCTTAAGGAAATTGGAATTACACCTGCTCCAAGCACTAGAGACGGACAGTGCAGATGATACTACCCAACCTAAGTCTGCTGCGAAACAACTAGGAAACAAACGTATACAGCTACTAGAGTTTCCAAAGATGCAATGTACCCAAACCTCTATGGTAACCATACCGGAGCTGCCTGAGAATAGAGAGGACACTCACCCAAGGTGGAAGATTGTGCATGCTGGAGAGGTCATGGTGGCTGATCTACATATCCTAATACAGCCCTGTTCATATGATCATGCTGAAAGAGGGAGGCTCCTCGCCCTAGCAAATAATCTAGCTGTCAAAGATATAAATAACACACCCTGGAAATGGAGGCCATTGATAAAGGGGAAAACAAGATGGCTCAGCTTATTAAGAACTACTTTCTGAGCCAAGAAGTAGACCTATGCAGACTCCTACTAACCCCACATTCTGCAGAGGCAGCGCAATCCACAATAGAAACAAAGCTACCGGGTGAGTGCTTTATTGGACTTATTCCTACTACGGCAATACTGGTCAAGGTAGTAGCCCACCACTCCCATAATCACTCAGATCTCCCCTGCTATGATTATGAGGACCTCCAACCTACCCGAGACTATCGGCGTGAGAGACCTGGGCATACCGGTGTCGTGCTGAAAAAGTCTACACCAGCTGCTTACCAAGCCCTAATGCGGTCAGAGCCCGGGGGGAAAGTGGAAGCTATACCGGATCTGAATAATATGATCAATACCCCAGACGGTGCCATAAAGGCAGCTGCAGTTAACTCCAAGAAACAGAGTGAGTCTTATAGGGAAACGGCGACTCTGGACTATTCTGCTCTGAACAGTTGGCTTGGTATGAAAATGAGTCGCTTGCTCGATTTTAATGAATGGGTCTGGCAACTCCATTATCCGGCTCTATATATCTCAGAGAGAGCTCCTCAGGTCGTGAGACTCGGAGTAGGATGAGTTAGACCCCAAGCACACGGACGATACAACTGAGCTGAAACAAAGACATGTTGTGAGTTTTTGTGCTCAGTAACACCCTTGTCCGTCTTAGTCCTATAAGTTCTAATAGTTACTGCCGATACCCTCAGTATAAACTTTACTTGCCATATGTTGGAATGTCACATCATACTTTGTTTATATATAGTAATTTTTTGTAGATAAAACTCTAGAATGCCTTCTGTTGCTGTTGAGGGACAAGTATGATCACTTTGACATAAGGTTAGCTGTTTCCATATCCCCTCAATTGATCCTCCACCCACATATGCATAGATCCCTGCTGGATTGGATAAGGTAGATATCTATAAATAACATAAGACAACACTAAAGTTTTGATCTTTACCATTTCAACCCCACCATATACTTTTTTTATATTCAATACCTCTAGACTATGAGAGAACGTATGTGAACTAAGCTTCCTCCCTGTATACATACACAGTGTGGTTGCCTTAAAAGTTAGTTGGAACCACTCAATTTTGTCAAATAGAAGTGCTGTCAGAGGCCAAGATAGCTCACCTTAACCGGTTTCAATATCCACTAGCATTATTCTTGTTGGGTGTTTACCCGCCTGTAGGAACACTTCTAGTATGGTATTCACTTTTTACCTAGCTCAGTTATAATTAACTGTATAACTACAGATGCAGTACAGAATTGTACCTTAGAGTCTTTATGCCAGCGCTAACAACATTTAATTGGGTAGCCTTTAAAGTTCACAGATAAATATAGATTTGTACGTTTTAAAGGCCAATGTAATATCTCTCTTAATTCATCAGGCCCCTTGTTAATATTTACTAATGGACACATGAGTGGTCCCTTTTTTCCTTTTCTTTTTCCCTCACATCCTCATTTCCGTCTCGCTTAACTGTTTGCAGTCCAAAAGTGGCTGACCTATTTCAAAAGGGGGAATTTAGTTGTCATTAAATTTTATCATATAAAGGGATATGCCAGTTGATATTTTAAGATCCAAGTGTACTATTAGAGTTCCTCCTCTAAATCATATAGGTTACATAGTTCCATGGGTGGCCTTCTGAAGTTTTGGAGGTACATTTATTCCCTATATATATATAAAAAAAAATGAGGTTCAACTTTCACTGTTCAGTAGTAATATGATTGATGTTGTAGTATTTACCATCTGTTTACACACAGTTATATATGCTGTAATATTTTACTTTTTATCTGTACATAATGGCAAAACAATTATTTATGTACCCGCTGTATGTGCTATCAAACTCTTGTTTACTGTTGCATATTTGAAAAACCTTAATAAAAATATAAATATTCAAAACCGGATAGAGGTTCTGTGATGGGCTCAGATAATTCCGAGGTGGTACATGCGGGTGTGCAGGAAAAAACTAGTCTCCTAGGAATAGTCTTTCTGCACCTCCGCTACTGGGAACAATTTATCTCCTGCTGGGTGAACTATGATGATCAGATTGAATATATGATGATCAGATTGAATATTACTCAGACCTGCGACATTTGTGACTCAAATGGTGAATTGATTGCAATACAATAATGATGAATCAATTACAATACGTGTGATAAAGCAAACAATAAATAAGCTTGAATGAACTTGGTAAAACTAGAAACCTTATATGAAAATCAAACACAGAGAAGAAAGAAAATGTGAGTGTTAACGCACGTGCATACACTAGAAAAATGTGTATAATAAAATGTGTACAATGAAAAAATGTGTCCAATGGGAAAATGTGTCCAAATGAAAAAAGGGAGAAAAAATTAGGGAAAATGTGTCCAGTGACCAAACAAATGTGTCAAATGTGTATCCAAAAGTTTACGAACAGTTCAAATAAAGTGATGTGTAATTGATCCAATGGTAGATAAAACAAATGAACAAACTTGTTATTTGATGGTGAAAAATCCTCAGCTTATGTCCTGATGGTTCCTTCGATTTGCCAAAATATCTTCTGAGTGTACCTGTAGAAATTTGAAACAATAGATTGTACAAATAAAAATGTAGATTGTACAAATAAAAGAGAACAATATTGGGATATAGTTTCTTGATAAAGGCCTAAATCTGGGCCGAAACACATTGACAAATAGCTGGTAAGCACATTGCCAATATTGTCACTATTGTTTTAAATTTCTACAGGAACACTCAGAAGATATTTTAGCAAATCGAAGGAACCATCAGGACATAACCTGAGGATTTTTCACCATCAAATAACAAGTTTGTTAATTTGTTTTATCTACTATTGGATCAACAACACTTCACTTTATTTTAACTGTTTGTAAATTTTTGGATACACATTTGACACATTTGTTTGGTCACTGGACACATTTTTCCTATTTTTTTCTCCCTTTTTTCCATTTGGACACATTTTTATTCGGACACATTCTTATTTTGAACACATTTTTTCATTTGGACACATTTTCCCATTGGACACATTTTTTCATTGTACACATTTTGTATTATACACATTTTTCAAGTGTATGCACGTGCGTTAACACTCACATTTTCTTTCTGCTCCATGTTTGATTTTCATACAAGGTTTCTAGTTTTACCAAGTTCATTCAAGCTTATTAATTGTTTGATTTATCACACTGTATTGTAATTGATTCATCATTATTGTATTGCAATTGATTCACCATTTGAGTCACACACGTGGCAGGTCTGAGTAATATTCAATCTGATCATCATATATTCAATCTGATCATCATAGTGCACCCAGCAGGAGATAGATTGTTCATAGTAGCGGAAGGTGCAGAAAGACTATTCCTAGGAGACTAGTTTTTTCCTGCACACCCATGTGTACCACCTCAGAATTATCTGAGCCCATCACAGAACCTCTATCCAGTTTTATCCCACACCATTGTTATTAATAACATATATCATGGATCCATGATTTTTAATTTATTGTATATTTTATTTATTTACTGTATTTTTTAAAACATTGTAATTTCAGCGATTGTAATAAATGGGCTATTGTCCCATACCCACATAACAAATATACTTCTGCATTCCTTGCTAGAATACATACATTTGTTGGATTCATTCCCTCGCATATTTTGTTCAGGTGCAGAGTGGAAACTTCTCAATTACATAGTGTGATTTGAACTATATTTATATTTGTTCAACCAGCTAATTATCTTGTTTATGTGAATAAAAAAAAAAAAACTAAACTAAAGAAAAAACTTGTGTGATCACCAAGAAGTGCTGCTACAAACAGACCAAAATGTGTTTTGTAAAAATTCTGATAGAAAAGTATTTTCTGACAGGTTGGACTACTGACAGTGATTGCTTTCTATTCAAAGTATTGGGGAAGTTAATGCAATGCAACCCCCCCTTGCCTCTGATAAGCTATTTGAAGCACATCACATATCTGAAATCCTTATTTTGCATTGTTTAAATCTGTGTTGCATTTTCTTATTTATAGTCCCCAATGGACCATCTGGTTTAGCTGCAAAGTGTGTGCTCACGTTTTTCCTTACGAGTCAAGTTAGCAGCGCAGAGAAGCTTTGTGCTTACATGAGGCTTTTCTCCTCTTTTAAAGTGGCTTGCCAGCTGCTATAGAGCAGGTAGTATGTTTCTGATGGGCCATGCTGGCTGCTAACGCTACACAATAAAAATAGCTGAACTAGATGAGCAGATTTTATACATATGGGCCTAAATTTCAAGTGGAGGGCTACTGATAGACAAAGTGCACTATCAATATTGCAGGCCCGCATTCAGAATAGCGCACAATCTGGTATTACAAGTGAATGGTACAACAGAATTACTAGAGAATATTTAGCATGGCCAACTTCTCTGTAGCCTATACTTTCAATGGATAGTGCATAGTGCGTTTGTGCTAAACATTGCTCATATTACAGCTCTAAGAAAGTTAGAAAAGGCTAACTTGTTTGATAGAAAGCTTGCATTGTGTGACTTATACAGTATATATATATATATATATATATATATATATATATATATATATATATATACATATATATGCCACAGAATGCAAGCTTTCAATCAAACAAACTGGGAACCACCCAGGGTGACACGGGCATTTGTAATGACCCGTACATACAAAACACAGAAATGGACCAGGCCCTAAGAGAAACTTACAAACATCAACACAACACACAGAAAACCTGGCACTCACACAGTAATATTTAAAAACAAAAATGGGAGAGTCAGTTGCATTTGGTGCCAGACAGTTTAAGCCCAGGACCACAACAAGGTCTCTCCTTTTCTGGGACCTTAACTTAGCAGCTACACAATGCATGCTTTTAAACCAACTAGGAGCCACCCAGGGTGACACAGGCATTTGTCATTTCCCTAAGTAAATACAAACACAGACCGCACTCTCAGACTGGACAGAGTACACATCCTAAGTCACTGTGACCCCACTGCCCTGAAGTTCCAATGTAAACACTTGCTGGAAAAACAAAATCACACGATCGTCAATGCAATCACGTGATTTCAAGGCTGGGATCAGATCATGGGGGACTTTGTCAATGATGCTAGGCACCCCCACAATCAGATTTCCCATTCTTTAAAAGGAAGAGGGTGCTTGACGCCAAATAAGGTAGGTCGTTCCATGACGTCCTAATGGTGTTAAAGCCCAGCTCTGTTAGGACAGCATGGAACGTCCTAACGGCGTGAAGTAATTAAAGGACCAGTAAATACAATAGATCTGCATAATCAACAAGTGCATAATAACAAGACAAAACAATAGCACATAGTCTCGACTTTAAACGAGTAGTAGATTTTGTTTCTTACAAATTTCAAAGTTATGTCTATTTCCACTCTACTTGTATCATGTGACAGAAAGTTGTTTACAATTGCCTGTTATCCTGTAATACAATGAGTATAGCTGTAATCATAATAATGAGCAAGCAAAACTGAAACCTCTTTTTAGTTAATACAAGTTCCTCTCATGCTGCAATGAGCCACTTATGGACCCCAATATATTTTAATTATTTTTAGAGGAAATATAATAAACAGTCTTACTAAACTGGGGAAGGAATGAGTGAATGAGTGAAGCTGATCAATCATGCTAGGCCAAGTGGGAAAAGTAAGGTCAGCGCTGTGATGAAATGTAAGAATTACTATTATATAGGTTGCTGCATAAGCAAGATAAGCCGCATAGTTAACCCTCCTAAATTAGGAGGTGTATTATGGGGGGGGGGTGGTAGGTTGAATACGAAAAATACAAGCTATGGCGTGTAAGGCTTTTAAAATGTAGGGTACCGACTATGAGCAGATAGAGCAAACCTCAAATATAAAAATATAGTATAATAATCAGTAAACTATATGTGTGGGGCTAATATATGTGGAAACTCAATGGCTACTATGGGAACACAAATTAAAGGCTAGAATTATATAGGGGGGACAGATGGTTAATTAAGCTATGGTTTCACAGCTCAAGGTAGACAAGCTATAATAGAACCAGACAGCATATCTATGTGAAAAATCTCGTGCTCGCTCTGGATACTAGTGAATACCCAAGGCTGAGCTAATTCTTATTCGGTTGACAGTATGTCTGGCATAGTAAAGTCTAACAAGCTATTAAAACTGGCATTTATTATGGGAAGGGAGACTGTACCTAATGGCAGTAGTGCAGGTCCAGCCTGCACTGAAAACATAGCTAATACTTTAAAGGAGAGCTGCACATCACCCCACAGGGATGGCCGTAGCCTCAAGTGATGAGCCCTGTACTCAATGGTGCACACCAAAAGTGAGGAACCAAACATGCACATAGACCTACAGCGTTACAATAGACTTTAATAGCAATCAAGCATCTGGGTGTTGAATGTTAGCATCCCTGTACTGGTAGTGAAGTCCCTTGACCATATACTCTACCTATCATGCCCAGAAATGCAAAAGTGAAAAGGCTCAGATATCCCGGCCGCGGACATCCAAGCCCCTAGGTAGATAATATTATTATGAGAATACGTAGCAAGGAACATCCTGTCAAATATACTCAAAGGAAATATTACAACATACTATACTTGGTCAAACTTATACAATGTAAGGAGTACCATGTCAACACACAAGATATGTAAAATATGCATAGACGCAGCATATGGACCTACACAAATAGGCTCGCAGTGCCACCACCCATTTACTAAATTATAAACCAGTGATGCATCGTTCATAACAACATTTTCTATGTCTAACAGGCCCATTTATCAAAGGGCTTGCGGACCTGATCCGACACTGCGGATCAGGTCCGCAAGACCTCGCTAAATGCGGAGAGCAATACGCTCTCCGCATTTAACATTGCACCAGCAGCTCACAAGAGCTGCTGGTGCAACGCCGCCCCCTGCTGACTCGCGGCCAATCAGCCGCCAGCAGGGAGCTGTCAATCAACCCGATCGTATTCGATCGGGTTGATGTCTGGCGATTCCTGTCCGCCTGTTCAGAGCAGGCGGATAGGGTTATGGAGCAGCGGTCTTTAGACCGCTGCTTCATAAGTTGTGTTTCTGGCGAGTCTTCAGACTCGCCAGAAACACGGCCCTTCAAGCTCCATACGGAGCTTGATAAATGGGCCTGCAAGAGTGAATAGAGTTACACAGCAACATTGTATAAGTCATACCTCTTGAAACCAGTAGTTACTGGAGGGAAAGCTATAATAGGGTTATATATCTGGTTACAGGTGCAGCACATGAAATAAAAAGTTAAAGTGCAGTATATACAAAGTAAACCACATATTGAAATCTCCTAACTAAGGTGGTATTTTATATATTTGGGGGGAGAAGGTGGTTATTAAGATATATAATAAGGTAAGCAGCCCTTACTTAAAGATAAGGGGAAATTTTGTGCCATCACTGAGGAACAAGGAAGACTGTTACATGATGTCTCTAAGTGAATCAGTGATACCGTTAAAGAGTAATCTTAAATCTGTGATAAACTATTTCCCCAAAAATACAAAGGCTGCCACTTCCCCACATCAATGTAAACCTATCAGGTTTGCTGTTTCTTTAAAAGTATTGGAAGGATGCATATTTTGTCCAAGTACTAAAATCTGATGTGCTTAGCAAGGAGCAGCAAAATAATGGGGCACACGGATTGCATTTAATGTTAACATGCATAAACCTGCACACATATATTACTGAACCGTGATATAGTTTAAATCTATATAGAAAGATAGAGTTTAGTTAGTGCTCTCCTATGGATGTGGTAGCAAAGTCCCCGTCTGATAGCCAAATCAATAGCCTGTAATGTGTGAGTGAGAAACCTGTATGCTGTGTCCACAACACTATAATATCTTAGCAAAATAAGTAGAAACATAATATAAACCATAATAACGTGAACTGACAAAATTACAATACGTATACCGCCACAGCATTAACATGGAAAAATACAGGAGCGTACAGGAACATCACAAATACGCCCATTACAGTAGAAACCAGTGTGAGATAAGATGTAAAGAGCGGACAAACTATATGCAAACTTTGGCATTCATCATTAGTAAGTCAGGGAGACTCAGTTTTGTATACAAATATACACGCATAGAAGCGTCTCAAAGGCCAGTCTCCCTGTAACTGCACTGTGCAACGCCAGCGGTATAGTACTGTTTACCGCTATCCTAATCCTCTTTCCTTTCAGTTCACTCAACAATGAAGTAGTTAGAAAAACATTTTCAGTGTAGTTACCAATATTGGCCATGTCCGATAGTATTAGGTGTAATAAAGGCAGCGTCCCATATTGTTAGAGAATTTTAGGCATGTAGCAGGGACGCGTTAGCTAAACACCCTGCCGCTGAGCTTCAGCCAACCCTGGAGCGTCTTTTGGTCATTAGAGGGTACATCAAGTACAGACCTGTCTCCATTCTAGTGCCTGGATCAGACCTCAAATAGTGCCCCATCTCTAGATTCGACACAACACCGGGCAGGGCCCGCGACAACGGCTTCAGGTAATTTCCCATCAACGCAGCTGACGAGTGATGGATCTCCCGAACAACGTTCTCTATGCAACGTGCGACGACAAGGTCAGGGCTTTTCTTGTGTCTGCGAGCTCCGATGTTGTGTAGGGGGAGCAAAACGAACACTGGGACTGCTGTGCATGTCAGGCAGTCCCCCACTTGTATTTGCGCGTTGGTCAGGTTCTATAGCCATATTCAGACTCTCATTTTTGACTGAGGTGCCCACGGGAATGTGTTTTATCGGAGGTCCACAAAGCGCCAGCTCCAACGCTGCAAAGTGTCTCTGAAAGAGCAATTTGTCCTCTCCCAGGAACACCGCAAGGTGTTCCGTTCTCATATTCAAGTTGTGTCTGTTTCAGCTGTTTAACAGATGTTCACCTCCTCAGCCACGAGGACAGGAAAATGGCCTCCACATGTGTAGAATCAGCACAGGGCTTCATCCAGAGTCGTGGCCTCGATAGATATAAATTGCCCATAACAGGAGTAAAAGTATGAATTAGGGATATCTCCCCCAAATTTCCAGGAACTTATTGCCAATATAGATGGCCCTTAGACATAGTTTTAACATAGTATTTGCCAGAGCGATAGAAATGTGCGGCCATTCTTGTATGCGGCTGACTCCGCCCCCCCCCCCCGAATCATGAAAGTTTTATTTTGACTTGAGTACCCTTTAATGGTGATGACTATTTGAAAGCTATAAGGGCATGAAACACCTAACCTGAAAGGGACACCATTTTTTCAAATGAGACCATCTTATGATATATTTCTATGGAGAGAGGTGTGATGGTAATTTGTGTGATAGGATCAATGGTATAACATGATATATACATAATCAAAAATGCTTATAGTAAAAGTTATCACTGTATTAGTGTTAGCATTTTTCTCTGCATATGCATGTGAAGCATAGCTAGATATTCTTAGTGCAACTGCATTTTAAATACTGCAACTGCTCAGAGAGTCAGTGGGGACTGTATCATGTCGGGAATGAGGCAAATTTAGTCATTGAGAATCCAAAAAAGTGCAGCCACTCCTCCCCCTTGCAAGCTGTTGTAAGGTAACTGCCAAACCTTACGTAAATAGATCCAAAACAGAAGTCAGCAGCACTGTCCAGGCTATATGCAGTATAAAAGACCTTTATTTCATCAAAATTGGGTTAAAGGATACAATGTTTAGTGTCAACACCCTTATTTATGATTAACCGGAAACGTATCCTTTGACCCAATTTTGATTAAATAAAGGTCTTTTATATATAGCCTGGACAGTGCTGCTGACTTCTGTTTCGGGGCAAATTTAGTCATTACCAGATTATACAAGCACCTTAGGCTCTTAACAAGTTGTGTGTTTAAAATGGTGGTGCGTGGAACATACTTAAAGGGACATAAAACCCCCTTTTTTTTTCTATCTCGATTCAGATAGGACATACAACTTTTTGATTTACTTCTTATACCTAATTTGCTTCATTCACTTGGTAACCTTTGTTAAAGAAGCAACAAGGCACTACTGGGAGCTAGCTGGGAATCATTAATATGAGGCATATACACTCACCAGCCACTTTATTAGGTACACCTTGATAGTACCAGGTTGTACCCCCTTTTGCCTTCAGAGCTGCCTTAATTCTTTGTGACATAGATTCAACAAGGTGTTGGAAACATTACTCAGAGATTTTGGTCCATATTGACATAATAGCATCACGCAGTTGCTGCAGATTTGTCGGCTGCACATCCGTGATGCAAATCTCCCGTTCCACCACATTCCAAAGGTGCTCTATTGGATTGAGATCTGGTGACTGTGGAGGCCATTGGAGTACAGTGAACTCATTGTCATGTTCAAGAAACCAGATTGAGATGATTTGAGCTTTGTGATATTGTGCATTATCCTGCTGGAAGTAGCCATCAGAAGATGGGTACACTGTAGTCATAAAGGGATGGACATGGTCAGCAACAATACTCAAGTAGGCTGTGGCACTAAGTGGCCCAAAGTGTGCAAAGAAAATATCCCCCACACCATTACAGGATGGATCCATGCTTTTGTGTTGTTTATGCCAAATTCTGACCCTACCATCTGAATGTTGCAGCAAAAATCGACACTCATCAGACCAGGCAACGTTTTTCCAATCTTCTATTGTCCAATTTTGGTGAGCCTGTGCGAATTGTAGCTTCAGCAGTTTTTGAAATACTCAGACCAGCCCGTCTGGCACCAACAACAACCATGCCACTTTCAAAGTTATTTAAATCCCCTTTCATCCCAATTCTCATGCTCGGTTTGAACTTCAGCAAGTCGTCTTCACCACGTCTAGATGCTATGTGATTGGCTGATTACCAGTGTTACCAAGCAATTGAACAGCTGTACCCAATAAAGTGGCCGGTGAGTCTATGTGCAGCCACCAATCAACAGCTGCTGAGCCTACCAATGTATTCTTTTCAACAAAGGATTTTAAAGAGAGCAAAACAAATTAGATTATAAAAGTAAATTGGAAAGATGTTTAAAACCACATGCTTTATCTGAATCATGAAAGAAAAAAAAACATAATTTATGTAAGAACTTACCTGATAAATTAATTTCTTTCATATTGGCAAGAGTCCATGAGCTAGTGACGTATGGGATATACAATCCTACCAGGAGGGGCAAAGTTTCCCAAACCTCAAAATGCCTATAAATACACCCCTCACCACACCCACAATTCAGTTTAATGAATAGCCAAGTAGTGGGGTGATAAAGAAAGGAGTAAAAAGCATCAACAAAGGAATCTGGAAATAATTGTGCTTTATACAAAAAAAATCATAACCACCATAAGAAAAGGGTGGGCCTCATGGACTCTTGCCAATATGAAAGAAATGAATTTATCAGGTAAGTTCTTACATAAATTATGTTTTCTTTCATGTAATTGGCAAGAGTCCATGAGCTAGTGACGTATGGGATATCAAATACCCAAGATGTGGAACTCTACGCAAGAGTCACTAGAGAGGGAGGGATAAAAATAAACAGCCATATGCTGAAAAATTAATCCACAACCCAAAATATAAGTTATTCTCATGCAGAAAAGAAAAACTTAAAACATCAGCAGAAGAATCAAACTGAAACAGCTGCCTGAAGAACTTTTCTACCAAAAATTGCTTCTGAAGAAGCAAATACATCAAAACAGTAGAATTTAGAAAATGTATGCAAAGAGGACCAAGTTGCCGCTTTACAAATCTGATCAACTGAAGCTTCATTCTTAAAAGCCCACAAAGTGGAGACTGATCTAGTAGAATGAGCTGTAATTCTCTGAGGTGGGCCTGATCCCACTCTAAATAAGCTTGAAGAATCAAAAGCTTTAACCAAGAAGCCAAGGAAATAGCAGAAGCCTTCTGACCTTTCCTAGAACCAGAGAATATAACAAATAGACTAGAAGTCTTTCTGAAATCTTTAGTAGCTTCAACATAATATTTCAAAGCTCCACATCCAAAGAATGTAAGGATTTTTCCAAGGAATTATTAGGATTAGGACACAAGGAAGGGACAACAATTTCTCTACTAATGTTGTTAGAATTCACAACCTTAGGTAAGAACTTAAATGAAGTCCGCAAAACCGCCTTATCCTGATGAAAAATCAGAAAAGGAGATTCACAAGAAAGAGCAGAAAGCTCAAACTCTTCTAGCAGAAGAGATGGCCAAAAGGAACAACACTTTCCAAGAAAGTAGTTTAATGTCCAAAGAGTGCATAGGCTCAAATGGAGGATCCTGTAACGCCCTCAAAACCAAATTAAGACTCCAAGGAGGAGAAATTGATTTAATGACAGGCTTAATACGAACTAAAGCCTGAACAAAACAGTGAATATCAGGAAGAGTAGCAATCTTTCTGTGAAATAAAACAGAAAGAGCAGAGATTTGTCCCTTCAAAGTACTTCCAGACAAACCTTTATCCAAACCATCCTGAAGAAACTGTAAGATTCTAGGAATTCTAAAAGAATGCTAAGAGAATTTATGAGAAGAACACCATGAAATGTAAGTCTTCCAAACTCGATAATAAATCTTCCTAGAGACAGATTTACGAGCTTGTAACATAGTATTAATTACTGAGTCAGAGAAACCTCTATGACTTAGCACTAAGTGTTCAATTTCCATACCTTCAAATTTAATGATTTGAGATCCTGATGGAAAAACGGACCTTGAGACAGTAGGTCCGGCCTTAACGGAAGTGGCCAAGGTTGGCAACTGGACATCCGAACAAGATCCGCATACCAAAACCTGTGGGGCCATGCTGGAGCCACCAGCAACACAAATGATTGTTCCATGATGATTTTGGAGATCACTCTTGGAAGAAGAACTAGAGGCGGGAAGATATAAGCAGGTTGATAACACCAAGGAAGTGTCAGCGCATCCACTGCTTCCGCCTGAGAATCCCTGAACCTGGACAGGTATCTGGGAAGTTTCTTGATTAGATGAGAAGCCATCAGATCGATTTCTGGAAGACCCTACATCTGAACAATCTGAGAAAACACATCCGGATGGAGAGACCTCTCCCCTGGATGTAAAGTCTGACGGCTGAGATAATCCGCCTCCCAATTGTCTACACCTGGGATATGAACCGCAGAAATTAGACAGGAGCTGGATTCTGCCCAAACAAGTATCCAAGATACTTCTTTCATAGCTTGGGGACTGTGAGTCCCACCCTGATGATTGACATATGCCACTGTTGTAATATTGTCTGTCTGAAAACAAATGAACGGTTCTCTCTTCAACAGAGGCCAAAACTGAAGAGCTCTGAGAATTGCACGGAGTTCTAAAATATTGATTGGTAATCTCGCCTCTTGAGATTTCCAAACCCCATGTGCTGTCAGAGATCCCCAGACAGCTCCCCAACCTGAAAGACTTGCATCTGTTGTGATCACAGTCCAGGTCGGCCGAACAAAAGAGGCCCCTTGAACTAAACGCTGGTGATTTAACCACCACGTCAGTGAGTGTTGAACATTGGGATTTAAGGATATTAACTGTGATATCTTTGTATAATCCCAGCACCATTGATTCAGCATACAAAGCTAGAGAGGTCTCATGTGAAAATGAGCAAAAGGAATCGCATCCGATGCTGCAGTCATGAGGCCTAAAACTTCCATGCACATAGCCACTGAAGGGAATGACTGAGACTGAAGGTGTCGACATGCTGCAATCAATTTCAAACGTCTCTTGTCTGTTAGAGACAGAGTCATGGACACTGAATCTACCTGGAAACCTAAAAAGGTGACCCTTGTCTGAGGAATCAAGAAACTTTTTGGTAAATTGATCCTCCAACCATGTCTTCGAAGAAACAACACTAGTTGATTTGTGTGAAATTCTACAGAATGTAAAGACTAAGCTAGTACCAAGATATCGTCCAAATAAGGAAACACCGCAATACCCTGTTCTCTGATTACAGAGAGTAGGACACCCAGAACCTTTGAAAAGAATATTGGAGCTGTTGCTAGGCCAAATGGAAGAGCAACAAATTGGTAATGCTTGTCTAGAAAAGAGAATCTCAGGAACTGATAATGTTCTGGATGAATCGGAATATGAAGGTAAGCATCCTGCAAGTCTATTTTAGACATATAATGTCCTTGCTAAACAAAAGGCAGAATAGTCCTTATAGTCACCATCTTGAAAGTTGGTACTCTTACATAACGATTCAAAATTTTCAGATCCAGAACTGGTCTGAATGAATTTTCTTTCTTTTGGACAATGAATAGATTTGAATAAAACCCCAGACCTTGTTCCTGAAAAGGAACCGGCATGATTACCCCTGAAACCTCCAGGTCTGAAACACACTTCAGGAAAGCCTGAGCTTTTACTGGATTTACTGGGATGCGTAAGAAAAAAAATCTTCTCACAGGAGGTCTTACTCTGAATCCTATTCGGTACCCCTGAGAGACAATGCTCTGAATCCATTGATTTTGGACAGAATTTGCCCAAACATCCTTGAAAAACCTTAATCTTCCCCCTACCAGCTGAGCTGGAATGAGGGCCGCACCTTCATGCGGACTTAGGGGCTGACTTTGGTTTCTTAAAAGGCTTGGATTTATTCCAATTTGAGGAAGGCTTCCAATTGGAAACAGTTTCCTTGGGGGAAGGATTAGGTTTTTGTTCCTTATTTTGACGAAAAGAACGAAAACGATTAGAAGCCTTAGATTTACCCTTAGGTTTTTTTATCCTGAGGCAAAAAAACTCCCATCCCCCCAGTAACAGTTGAAATCATAGAATCCAACTGAGAACCAAATAAATTATTACCTTGGAAAGAAAGAGATAGTAATTTAGACTTAGATGTCATATCAGCATTCTAAGATTTAAGCCACAAAGCTCTTCTAGCTAAAATAGCTAAAGACATGGATCTAACATCAATTTTGATATCAAAAATTGCATCAAAAATAAAATGATTAGCATGCTGTAGTAAATGAACAATGCTATATAAGTCAGAATCCAATTGTTGTTGCGCTAAATTCTCCAACCAAAAAGTTGAAGCAGCTGCAAAATCAGCCAAAGAAATTGCAGGCCTAAGAAGATGACCTGAATATAAATAGGCTTTCCTTAGATAAAATTCAAGCTTCCTATCTAAAGGATCCTTAAAGGAAGTACTATCTTCCATAGGAATAGTGGTTCGTTTAGCAAGAGTAGAAATAGCCCCATCAACTTTGGGGATCTTTTCCCAAAACTCTATTGAAATTGCTGGTAAAGGATACAATTTTTTAAACCTTGCAGAAGGATTAAAAGGAGTACCCGGCTTATTCCATTCCTTAGAAATCATATCAGAAATAGCATCAGGAATAGGAAAAACCTCTGGAGTAACCACAGGAGGTTTAAAAACAGAATTTAAACGTTTGCTGATTTTAATATCAAGAGGACTAGCTTCCTCAATATCCAAAGTAATTAACACTTATTTTAACAAAGAACGCATATACTCCATTTTAAATAAATAAGTAGATTTGTCAGTGTCAATATCTGAGGAAGGATCTTCTGAATCAGATAGATCCTCATCAGAGGTGGATAATTCATTATGTTGTCGGTCATTTGAAATTTCATCAACTTTATGAGAAGTTTTAAAAGACCTCTTACGCTTATTAGAAGGCGGAAATGCAGACAAAGCCTTCTGAATAGAATCAGTAACAAATTCTTTAAAATTCATAGGTATATCATGTACATTAGAAGTTGAAGGATCTGCAACTGGCAATGTACTATTACTGATGGACACACTATCTGCATGTAAAAGTTTATCATGGCAACTAATACAAATGACATTAGGAGATATAATCTCCACAATTTTACAACAAATGCACTTAGCTTTGGTAGAACCGATGTCAGGCAACAAAGTTCCAACAGATACTTCTGAGGCAGGATCAGATTGAGACATCTTGCAGTATGTAAAAGAAAAAACAACATATAAAGCAAAATTATCAATTTCCTTATATGACAGTTTCAGGAATGGGAAAAAATGCAAATAGCATAGCCTTCTGACATAGAAAAAGGCAAGAGGCAAACAGCAAAGGGGCAAATAAATAATGAAAAAAGTTTGGCACCAAGTATGACGCACAACGTAACTTAAATTTTTTTTGGCGCCAACCATGTCCGGAAATGACACACTCGCGTCACTAACGACGCAACCCTGTGTGAAACCTCTGCGTCAATTACGCAGCCGGAAATAACGAACTTGCGTCAAAGGACGTGCCTTTCGCACCAAAAAATTATTGCGCCAAGAATGACGCAATAAAGTGTAGCATTTGGCGCACCCGCAAGCCTAAGTCAGCCCGCAATTTGAAACAAAGTAGTCAATTGAAAAAAAGACTAAACCCCAGGTAAGAAAAAATTATTTCTCAATATTAACTTTCCCCAAATATGAAACTGACAATCTGCAAAAGGAAATACATGAACCTAACTCATGGCAAATATAAGTACAATACATATATTTAGAACTTTATATAAATGCATAAAGTGCCAAAACCATAGCTGAGGTGTCTTAAGTAATAAAAACATACTTACCCAAAGACACCCATCCACATATAGCAGATAGCCAAACCAGTACTGAAACAGTTATCAGTAGAGGTAATGGTATATGAGAGTATATCGTCGATCTGAAAAGGGAGGTAGGAGATGAATCTCTACGACCGATAACAGAGAACCTATGAAATAGAACCCCGTTAGGAAAATCATTGCATTCAATAGGTGATACTCTCCACGTCCCTCTGACATTCGCTGTACTCTGAAAGGAATCAGGCTTCAAAATGCTGAGAAGCGCATGTCAACGTAGAAATCTTAGCACAAACTTACTTCACCACCTCCATAGGAGGCAAAGTTTGTAAAACTGAATTGTGGGTGTGGTGAGGGGTGTATTTATCTGCATTTTGAGGTTTGGGAAACTTTGCCCCTCCTGGTAGGATTGTATATCCTATACGTCACAAAATCTGTAAAACACACAAGCGCAAACAGACTCAAGTGTAGAATAATACAACAAACACACCACGCTATAGAATTGCACTTGCAATGTAAAAATTTAATCAGGCGTTTGTTACAAACTTCTCAGTAACCAGAAAGAATTGTCCATAAACAAGTGGAATGGATATAAGTCCTATCCATTCCACTTGTTTATGGACGATTCTTTCTGGTTACTGAGAAGTTTGTAACAAACGCCTGATTAAATTTTTACATTGTAAGTGCAATTCTATAGCGTGGTGTTTGTTGTATTATTCTACACTTGAGTCTGTTTGCGCTTGTGTGTTTTACAGATTTTGGGATTCTATTTTACTCCGGGAGGCACGCAGGACACCCCCGGTCAAGTGGCTGCAGCAGGTCTCGTATATTATGATTTTTAATTTTTGCATTTCATTGTATGGTCTTTCTTTCTAGGAAATCATCTGCTACATATATTATAGGTTTAGTAGTCTTTTTATTACTGTATTTTGCTTTGTATGTATGTTCTTTAATAATTGATGATTTTTTATGCATACTTCTCATCATATACACTCACTCTGAAGTGGTTTTATTAAGATTGTTTTATTAAGATTTTTTTACTTTTATTTTAATTGGTTATTGTTTATTGATTATTATTTTTTATCATAGAGATACCGAACCTTCCCAGGTAGTTAGCGCTGTTTAATTAGTGTGTATTGTCTAATATCCTATACGTCACTAGCTCATGGACTCTTGCCAATTACATGAAAGAAATTGGGTTGTATGCTCCTTTAAGTATATTCTTGAAACAGGTATAGCTTTTACTAGAAGTATTTTTACATTTATATGTATATTGCAAACATAATTATATTCCAAACTGAAATTCATCTGTATGCATTCCAATCTTGGTTGAAATGTCCCATTTCATACCCCCCAACTGTCCCGATTTTCACGGGACAGTCCCGATTTTAGGGGTCTGTCCCCCTGTCCCGGGTTGCTAGCCATCTGTCCCGACTTGCCCCATGCATTAAATTTTTTTTATTTATTTTTTTATTCTATTGGGCCCATACTCAGAAGCAGCTGGCTTTGCTCTCACATGGTTAGATACCTGTTAGATTCCCTGTGGAAAAGGAATGGTGTGTGGGTTAAGCAGGAGTAAGAAGGCTGTATAAACTCTGACCACAGGTAATGGTGACCTCTCTAACCTACCTCTGGTAGTGATGATGTCTAACCCCTGGTGATAATACTAGCATGCCTTCAGTTTTATACAATGAGCAGTGCTAATACCAGGGTAACGAACAGTGGCAGCCGCAGACTGCCAGCTAATGTGCTTGCCAACCCCAGGACCCCATACAATGAATTACAGATACCCATATATGATGTAGTGTGTGCAGGGCCGTCTTTAATACTGACTGGACCCTGGGCAAACATTTTCTTGCCCCCCCCCCCCATGGAATTTCGCTCTCCACCCCAACATCCCACAAAACAACTAAATCAATTTATGTTATAATTTGTTTTAAATTATTAGCCCAGCAGTGTATCATCCACTGCTGGGCTAATCATTTAAACAAATTAAATAAATTGCAATATGTGAAACTGGAACTAAGCAGTACTAATAAGTAAATAAATATATAAATACTGTGGATTAATTTAATATGCTTTTGAATGTGAATCTGGTGTGAAGTTAGCTGGTTAAAGATATTTAGGGCAGCCAACAGGAGCAAAGCAAGGTAAAGACTGAGGAGGAAGCATGTAGGTGCAGACAAATATAAGTTTACTGACTGGAACAGCAGAACTACTATTGGAAACTGTAAAATCTGAGACAGAGAGAAAAAAAACTATAAAAATAAACCTTAACTTAATGTGTAAAGTATCAGCATGACACTATACATCAGCCACAGCAGCACATGTCACTTCTTGGTAGGAACAAGTTCCCTCTCACCCTGCACTAGACAATGCTGCATGGGGGAGGGGCGTGTGTGCACTCATTTATTCTTCCCACTGACACCTTTCTACAAAGCACTGTTTCCCTAACAAACTTCAGTTAGTTGATCTTAGGGCCACAGCAGAAAGAGGGTGGCTAAGGGGACCAGCAGACTGGATGCTGTCTGTCTAAGGCTGCATGGATGCATAGTGGTAGTCACACAGCCTCAAGACTGAAGAGAGCAGAACAGATGCTCAAATCCTCACATGCCTGCCGCTCCAGCTTTCTGCTGCATGCACCTACAGTCAGCCCTACCCAGAAACAATGCCCACCACCAGAGCAGTTACCTGGTAACAGTGGTAACCCCAGCAGGACCTTTTCTGATGCAGTGGGATTGGCTGGATGCTGAGTTAGGGCTTAGCATTCAGTGCTGCACAGTGCACATCTAAAACAGCACATGGCACTAGCTTGGCATGTCACAAGACACCAGCATGGTCTGTCACAGTTTCCCCACAAATAAATATAAGCAGAAAACTTTTGACGGTGACAGTATTAGGACTGACTGTGTGTGCCCCCCATGTCACATTACATCAGCAGTCTGGCAGGAACCAAAAAAAAAAATATTTTTTTTTTAGAACTATTGGGCCCCTCAACAAAGACTGGGCTCTGGGCAGCTGCCCCTTTTGCCCTGTGTGTGTGTGTCTATCTGTATCCATAACTGTGTGTGTGTGTATCTGTATGTATACGTTTATGCTATGTAGAGTGTGTGTGTGTCTGTATGTATAAATGTAAGCTATGTAGTGTGTGTATGTGTATCTGCATGTATAAGTGTGTATCTGCATGTATAAGTGTATGCTATGTAGTGTGTGTGAGTCTGCATGTATAAGTGTATACTATGTAGTGTCTGTGTATCTGCATGTATAAGTGTATGCTGCATGTATAAGTGTATGCTATGTAATGTGTGTGTGTGTGTATCTGCATGTATAAGTGTATACTATGTAGTGTCCATGTATAAGTGTATACTATGTAGTGTCTGTGTATCTGCCTGTATAAGTGTATGCTATATAGTGTGTGTGTATCTGCATGTGTAAGTGTATGCTATGTAGTGTGTGTGTGTGTATCTGCATGTATAAGTGTATGCTATGTAGTGTGTGTGTGTGTATCTGCATGTATAAGTGTATGCTATGTAGTGTGTGTGTGTGTATCTGCATGTATAAGTGTATGCTATGTAGTGTGTGTGTATCTGCATGTATAAGTGTATGCTGTGTAGTGTGTGCGTATCTGCATGTATAAGTGTATGCAATGTAGTGTATGTGCATGTATAAGTGTATGCTATGTAGTGTGTGTGTATCTGCATGTGTAAGTGTATGCTATGTAGTGTCTGTGTATCTGCATGTGTAAGTGTATGCTATGTAGTGTCTGTGTATCTGCATGTGTAAGTGTATGCTATGTAGTGTCTGTGTATCTGCATTTGTAAGTGTATGCTATGTAGTGTGTGTATCTGTATGTATAAGTGTATGCTATGTAGTGTGTGTGTATCTGCATGTGTAAGTGTATGCTATGTAGTGTTTGTGTATCTGCATGTGTAAGTGTATGCTATGTAGTGTGTGTGTATCTGCATGTGTAAGTGTATGCTATGTAGTGTGCTACTGTGCATTTTTGCTGACTTTAAAGGCCAGAATCTAGAATATTAATGGGGAATGCAGAGAGCAGTTTTAAAGAATTTATTATTAATATAAATATTCCCTCCTGGACCCCCCTCCCCTCTAACACTTTAACCCATACTCTAACTATTCACCACAAATAAACTTTAGCTATGTGCCCCACCACATGAATAATCATCAGGGGTGGAACTACCATTGGTGCAGCAGGTGTGGTGGCACCAGGGCCCAAGTGCTGGTGGGGGCCATAGTAGCCAGTCTACTATACATAGGCGTGCAGAATCCTAATGCAGGGGAGCCTTTTATTAGTGCAGGTCCATATATCTTCACTCAAAATCAGGATACAGAGCAGCACATTTATTGTTTACTATTCAGTTACGTTTTTGTATGGGCGGGGAGCCTTGAAAATTATCCCTCCTTAACCGTCTGTCTACCTTGTAGATTCCAACCGTTGAACCGCAGTCTATAGCACTGCAGTTCCACTACATAAACATCCCAGAGCGCCCCCCCCTTATTTGCAACATTACTAACAAGCTGACCCAAACTCAGTTACCGACACTTCTATAATGTATCTGTAGGGTGCCACCAAAATCCGTACTAGCGAACTCCCAGCCCATCCACTGCGTTATTGCTCTATTCTTATTAACTGCCTTAACGACCAAAGGACACAGATGAAAACATAACTTGAACCTAACACGAAAAACAAACAACTGTTATCCATTTCTCCTCACAAGGAAAGCCAAATAATAAATAGTATGTCGACAAAGGGCACGAATACGATGCACATTTCTAAAGTGTTTAAAGAAAGCTACGAAGGATAAAGGCACAGAACATGTGGTGTGACTCTGCACATGGAATTTTCCATAGCAGACTCTCCTATTTTCATCGCCTCAAACTAGAAACCAACCATTTAGGTTTTTAAAACTGTAACAGAAGGTGAGCTGCGGGTATTATATACAATAATGATGAGACACTGACACTCTGACTCTGACAGGTCAGGTAGAAGCCTGGAAGGGTTTCAGCAATAATATAAGCCCCTAACAGCGCCGCATGGAAACCGTGTGACCTAATTCTGCATTCTGATTGGACATTAGAGTATCACGCTTCGTAGTACGGGCTTGGCATTAGATACAAGAGTTGTACATGTGCTGCTCATTGTGCGAGAGGACGTGATACAGAGAGGATCGCCATGTCTGAGGTAGAGTGCGAGTTATAGATTGGTAATGTGTAGATAACCTGGGTTGTGTGCGTAGATATATAATTATAATAATGGTTTCATATGTCTCCGTGTTTGTGGATTTAATGCGTTATTCTACGTGGAGATAGGATTCGACCGGTTGCCATTAAGATAGGGGTGGGGCAGGAGGGGAGAGGCATCCGGGTTCACAGCGTCTACACAAGAGCTGTCAACGGTCACTGGGTTATGGGTTTATATTTTAGTACTGCCCTTGAAAATGAAGCTGGCCGTCCTTCCCCGTGTGAGTGGGGAGAAAACCTGCACCCATTGGGCTATAAATAGCCTGATCTGGAGTATCGTGTGTGTATCACTTTTTCTGTGTACTTGCCCGGATGTTAAAACTTGCAGGTGGCAATCAGTATTTTATTTGCTTTTTATGTGATCTCAACTAATTAACCCTGATTTAAAAACTTAATTCTATTATAAGAAACGGTTATATGTTGATAGTGTGAAAGAAACAGGGGGGGGGGGGGTAATGGGGATCTGGAAAAAAAACGGAACAATAGAGAGGGAATCAAACGGTAGGAAGTGCAAACAATAACCAGCTCTTACCCTATTTCAGTGTTTCTCAAGTACCCCAAACAGGCCAGATTTGCATGACAACTATAGCACAGATTAATTAAAGGGACAGTCTACACCAAAATTGTTATTGTTTAAAAAGAAAGATAATGCCTTTACTACCCATTCCCCATCTTTGCACAACCAGCATTGTTATATTAATATACTTTATAACATTTAAACCTTCTAAATTTCTGCCTAAGACACTATTATTATTATTATTCTTTATTTATAAAGTGCCAACAGATTCTGCAGCGCTGCCCATGCGTACAAGGATAGAAGTACAACAGAGAAACAATGCAATAAAAGACAAAATTTTACAGATACAGACAGAGGGCCCTATTCCTACAGAAAGCCTCTTATAACATGCTTTTTTTTATTATTAGATTTTCACAACCGGAGACTAATTTGTGTGCCATATAGAAAATGTTGTGCTCTCTCCTGTGGAGTTGTACATGACACTGCACTAATTGGCTAAAATGCAAGTCAATTAATAATAATAAATAACCCCACTTTCATCATCACTTAGAGTCTAAGTGTTTTTAGAGCTAATCGCTCCGATTTACTCATACCTCTCCGCCACCGAGCTACACTTTATTTCAGTGATGTTTCTTGATCTGGCCAATTGATTTTGCAGTTGAACCATGTGGTGTGCTGTGTAAGGACTTGGCCTCCTAAATGCTAGAAAATCAATTGGCTGGATCAAGAAACGTCATTTAAAAATAAATAAAATAAAGTTGATCGGCTCCGGGAGGAGGAGAGCTATGAGTAAATCGGAGCGATTAGTTACACTGATTACTCCCTGAACGATTGTTTTCAATCCCTTTAATATAACAGTGTTGGTTAAACAAAACTGGGGAATGGGTAATAAAGGGATTATCTATCTAAATTCTAAACAAACATTTTGGAGTAAACTGTCATTTTTAATCAGTTGATTAGTAACCATGGTTACTGGCCTGCTCTCACCCATCTGCTGATTATTTCACATGTGCTCTAGTTAAAGTTATGGTAAATTAAAGCGTTGGGTAGCAAACACTAGGATTTACCATCACTAAAAATAAAGTTGCATTTAAGTGTGTTTTTTTTTTTTTAGTACTAAACTCACCCTGACTGTGATGCTGCACTTTGCTAAACAATGCTGCTTCGGCCGCGCACAGCACTCTCCTTCAATGAAGTGAGATTTGCACCTCTAACCCAATAGCTGTGTGTGTCACCTGACAGTGTTCTGTACGCTAGCACGAATATTGGTTTAGATATACAAATGTCACCTCATTAGTAAAAACATTAATATGGCTGACAATGTTCTATAGGGCAGTGAGTATGATCTGTAATTTGTTGGCTGACTGCAGGCAGTTCTCTAAGTATTGGGCTTTGGCATACAGACAGATAATATAAAGAAGCGTGTGTATGTACAGAAAGTAATGAAATAAGGAGATCTAATTTCCCTGCTGTCACAGCATATTTTAATGGGTTGTAGTTTCAAAGAACAAAAACAGCTATTTTATATACAACATAAATATAAGGAAGCTATTTCAAATACGTTTTATTCTCCGCAGCTGCTATAATAAGTCACTGGAAACAGATTAAGGGTAAAACATTTTTTATAGTACTCTGCTCCTTTAAGTAGGAACACAAGATCAGTATGCTGAGGATATACTTGTGGATCTGTGCTGTCTGAGCAGTGATTGGGATACATGTGCACTTTTGGTCCTTGTTTGTTAAAGGGAGAGTCTAGTCAAAATTAAACTTTCATGATTCAGATAGGGCATGCTATTTTAAACAACTTTCCAATTTGCTTTGTTCTCTTGGTATTTGTTGAAAGCTAAAACCTAGGTAGGTTCTAAGCTCTTCCTTGAAGGCTACCTCTTATCTCGGTGTATTTGACAGATTTTCACAGATGGACAGCACTAGTTCATAGATAGCATTGTGCTTGGTCACGTGAAGTTATTTGAGTCAGCACTGATTGGCTAAGATGCAAGTCTGTCAAAAGAACTGAAATAAGGGGGCATTGAAATTCTCCACCTAAGAGGTGGAGAAGAGACTGCTGCTTGATAAATACTGACTGCAGATTCTCTTGTGAGAACCTGCAGTAGTAGGGGAGGAGAAGGCTTGATAAATAAAGCACTTAGTGTTGTGTTCTGAATGAGTAGTCAGAGTAGTAGTCCACTTCTCCCCAGCACACCAATCTCAGGGTTGCTATAGTTACGTCAAAACGCTCTTCTAACAAAGCATCTACTAATATTCTGTATTAAAGCAGTGGCTTGCCGTGGACCTATTTAATGGGCATGCCACCTGGCTGACTTTACAGACCACCTGGTTAAATTAAGCATAATGAAGTTATTAAAAATTGTAATGTTTGTTTGCACAAATTATCATTGCATCAATTTACATAAAAAAAATATTGCTAAGTATTAAATCTTCCACCACCCAGCTACTTTATAGTGGCTGGCATAATTTTCTGTGGAGAACGCTGCAAACCAATATAATAATTTTTATTTAAAAATAAAAAATCAGTGTTTGTCTTGCAACAAACCCCATAAGCTAGAGTCTTTCGTGCTATTGATCAGCTCTGTAGAGGAAATCCAGACTTCTTTACAAACTGTTTTTCCAAGATTGTTTCTGATGAGCATATGCACTAAATGTAACCCCTGTGCTATAAACATTTTTTATTTTTTTTTTTCACTGTATTTAAAGGGACACGAAACCCAAATTTGTGATTCAGATAGAGTATACGTTTTTAACAACTTTCCAATTTACTTCTGTTATCAATTTTGCTTCATCCTCCTGGTATCCTGTTGAAGGAACAGCAATGCACTTCTGGGAGCTAGCTGAATGCATTGGTAAGTCAATGACAAGAACAATATATGTGCAGCTAGCTCCCATCTCCTAAACCTACCATGGTATGCTTTTTAACAGTTAAAGGGACACTGAACCCAATTTTTTTTTTTCTTTCATGATTCGTATAGAGCATGAAATTTGAAGCAACTTTCTAATTTACTCCTATTAATTTTTCTTTGTTCTCATGCTATCTTTATATTAAAAGCAGGAATGCAAATCTTAGCAGCCTGCCCATTTTAGGTTCAGCACCATGGATAGCGCTTGCTTTATTGGAGGCTTACATTTACCCACCAATACGCAATGATAACCCAGGTTCTTAACCAAAAATGGGCTGGCTCCTATGCATCACAATACTGCTTTTTAAATAAAGATAGCAAGAGAACAAAGAAATTGATAATAGGAGTAAATTAGAAAGATGCTTAAAATTGCATGCTCTATCTGAATCATGAAAGAAAAAAAAAATTGGGTTTAGTGTCCCTTTAATACCAAGAGAACAAAGCAATTCAGATCATTGGAAAGTTGTTTAAAATTGTAAGCTCTATCTGAATTGTGAGGGAAAGCATTTGGGTTTAATGTCGTTTTTTTTTCTTCTTGTGAGTTAGCCAAATCATATATCTTTTTCAGTAGATAGATCATTTTTAGTCTTGCAAAAGTTTTTGTGTGTGTGAGGGGGGGGTGATCGTTAAATGCTGATAATATATATCTTTGGTTTGTTTGTTTTCTGAAATGCAACTAAATGTCTATGTAAAACAATTGTGTACCATCTTTGACGGTACAGTGTACACAAATTTATATAAAACTACCTTTAGGCTGCACATATAAAGCTGTATGTAAATATTGCCTAAATAACCTAAGATATTAACACTTGTTCCCAACCCCTCTTCATGCCGGCCCATTTTACAGATGCAAATATTCAGAACTCTAAACTATTTCAAAATAGTTAATATACACATAGGTGTAGGCAACAATAGTGTCATAAGAAAATGCACAAAGGCATTTAATCATTTCTTATTGCAGATTTATGTCCCTTTAGATTATAGTAAGACTTTTTTTCTTGGTCTTAAAGGGACATGAAACACTTACAAAAAAAAATATATATGCATAGTATTGAGGTCCCCTTCTAGTAATTGGTGCCGCCATGTTGAAATCTGCATTCCAGTGCTGATGTGTTTGCACATGTGCAGCAACTCTGATACCTGCAGTGTAACCAAGGAGTAGGTTCCATAATGGCAGCACCCATGGTTAGAGGAAGGTGCATGATATGTATTTGTGTCCCTTTAAGTAACTGTTGGTTTCTGTGCTGCCCTCTGGTGTACACTACATGATACTGTTAAATTTGATGACCCTAAAGTCGTTGCTATGTGTCCCATATACAGGCTGATTTTAATAAAGCTGCTGAGGAGGCGAAGGAGTTGAAAACCAAACCAACAGACGAGCAGCTGCTGGCTTTGTATGCCTTTTACAAGCAAGCGACGGTTGGAGATGTAAACACTGGTATGTAGGGGCAGGGTGGGGAGGTACCACTGCCCCGGATTAGAATAACTTTGCTTCATATAATCTGTCTGTTTATGGGGTGAAAAGAGTCACATTTGACTTGTTAATCAGTTGTTGTAGCAGCTACCTTTAACCCCTTAAGGGCCGGGATTTCAGAGGAAAAACTTGCCCAAAAGACCAGTGAATTTGTAGCATTTTTGCCATCACTTAATTTAAACGGACATAAACAGAAATAAAGCCTTGTTTTGTTCGTTTTTTTTGTATATTGATCTAGGCCCATTTTGGTATATTTTATGCCACAGTTTTGCTGTCAAATGTGATCATGTTAAAACTTTTTCACAAACTTGCATTTCTTGCTGATATTATTCACACACAACTACTGAAGTCATAAGTCAATGGTTGTAAAAGCTTCTCTGGGATCCCTTCAGAAATTGCAGACATGCATGGTTTCACCATTTTTGTTTGGTTATTAGAAGGCTGATAATTACAGCTGCTCAACAGACTTCTGAAATTCTTGTCAGCATGAGGCAGAAGGTAGGACGTAGCTACTACTTCAGCAGGGTACGCTGGGCAAAGTACCCTGTCATGTAGTAGCTACGTCAATGTAGCTTAAAGTGATGGTAAACGTCCTTGTCTAACAATATTTGTAATGATACAGTAAATGATGGGCACTTTCCACTCTAATCTTCTGCTCATTGAGCTTTTTGAAATGTAGGGGTTGATTCTGTGTACATAAAATTGCAGGGGAACTATGGTATTAAAGGGATAGTAAAGTAAAAATTAAACTTCATGATTCAGAGCATGCGTTTTGTTAATAACTTTCAATTTACTTCTATTATGTAATTTGCTTTGTTCTCTCAGTATCTTATGTGTCAAAGGGTACATATGTAGGCTTAGGAGCAGCAATGCGCTTCTGGGAGCTAGCTGATTGGTGACTTCACATATATGCCTCTTGTCATTGGCACAGTGTGTGTTTCAACGAAGGTTTGTTTCTTTATAGTGAGATTATACAATAATTTTCATATAACTGCATGTAATAGACACTATTATAAAGAAGAATATGTCCAGATACTGATCTAAAAATCCATTTTAAAACCTTACTTAGAAAGCTCCCAATTTAGCTGTTTATGAGGTTAGGCTGGGAAACCCAGAAAAAAGGGGCTGAGAAAACAGGAACAGCAGACACTCCCCTGCATATGAAAAGACAGAAGCAAAACTATACATTGTTACTAAAACACTCCCAGATGGGCAATATAAATGGATCATCTACAACACATTTATGCAAAGAAAAATCTAATGTACAATGTCCATTTAAGGTTTATTTATTTTTTTACTTTGTATGGTTCTTATGACGTTATTTCTGCAGACAAAAATTCAGAGCAGAGAGCTACAAAGCCGAAAATATGGGATATTGTCTAGATAGAAAACCATGCCCAAGATAATCTTACAGAAACCTATTGAAGAGCATGACATTGTGAATGGATTCATAAAATGATTTCCCCTCAAAAACTAAACATTACAGCCATGAATATACGGCCTTGTGCTACATAATGAAAAACTAATTCTTATTTCAGGAGGAATAGCCTTTGGATTGTAATATCTTTAAATAGAAGCCATTTTTAGATTGTTCCTCAAAAACCAACATTTCTTTAAGACCCGATGAGTCCACGGATCATCTTAATTACTAATAGGATATTCACCTCCTGGTCAGCAGGAGGAGGCAAAGAGCACCACAGCAGAGCTGTTAAATAGCTCCTCCCTTCCCTCCCACCCCAGTCATTCTCTTTGCCTACGTTAGTGATAGGAAGAGGTAAAGTGAGGTATTATATTCTTCTATCAAGAGTTTATTATTTTTAAAGTAGTGCTGCTTTGTTCTAGGGTGTAGCCATAGTCCATATCAGTCTCTACAGTAGAGCTTTGGTGGCTTTAGAGCAATGGGAACTTGTGGGACATAATTCTCACTGCGCCTCCCATGATTTACTTGCTGCCCTTATCCTTTAGTCTGAGAGATGCATTGACTCAGCATTTTTGATATCCTCGGGTCTATGTGAGGGACAGGACTAAATCCATTGATTTTTATCCACCCTTGAAAGTAGTATTTGAAAGATAAAAAGCACTAGTCCCAATTCTCCCCCCCCCCCCCCCCCCCCCCCTTGCTGCTTTGTCGCTTAGTGAAGAGTTTTTATGTCTCCATATTCCTTCCTGTCAAGGTGCAGCACACTCCCGGGATAAGGCCCATTTGTGCCAGTGCAGAAATAGACACCACACACGCACAATTCAGATATGTATTTAAAGGGACAGTCTACTCCAGAATCTGTAATGTTTAAAAAGCTAGATGATCCCTTTTTATTACCCATTCACCAGTTTTGCCAAACCAACACTGCTATATTAATATACTTTTTTCCTCTAATTACCTTGTATCTAAGCCTCTGCAGACTGTCCCCTTATTTACAGACTAGCATTTTAGCTAATTAGTGGTGATTCAAAAATAGCTCCATTGGAGTGAGCACAATTTTATCTATATGGTACACACATGAATATATTTATATTCCTGTAGACAGGGGCTTAACAAATCCAGGCACCACTGGAGCCTTAAAATTAGGCCCTGGAATACATAGTGCTGTAATCCATTAAAGGGATACTAAGCGCAATTTTTTTTTTTTCTTTTATGATTTGGATATAGCAATGCAATTTTAAGCAACTTTCTAACTTACTCCTATTTGTCTTCATTCTCTTGGTATCTCTATTTAAAAACCAGGATTGAAAGCTTAGGAGCGGGCCCCTTTTTAGTTAAGCACCTCGGTAGTGCTTGCTTTATTAGTGTCTGAATGTAGCTACCAATCGGCAAGCCCTACCCAGGAGCTGAACCTAAAATGGGCCGGCTCCTAAGCTTTCATTTCTGCTTTTCAAATAGATACCAAGAGAATGAAAAAGAAAATGAGTAAATTAGAAGGCTACTTAAAAGGGATACTAAACCCATTTATTTTATGATTCAGAGCATGCAATTTTAAAGGGATAGTAAACCCACATATTTTTTCTTTCTTTCATGATTCAGATAGAGCATGCAATTGTAAGCAACTTTCTAATTTACTCCTATTTTTTTTTTTCCTTCTCTTGCTATCCTTATTTATAAAGCAGAAATGTGTTTAAGAGCTGGCCCATTTTTGGTTGAGAACCTGGGTTGCACTTGCTTATTGGTTGGTTACATTTAGCCACCAATAAGCAAGTGGGAGAGAAGAGACAAAGGGAGAGGCATGCCACACAATCAGGGTGGGAAAAAGTTTGTTGTTTGTGGGGTGTTTTTTTTTGGTTTTGTTTGTTTTTCTTCAAGGCATTTTTTAATTTTAAAAACATATCTTTTAAAGATACATTTTAATCTAAAGCTTATTCGTCCTGAAATAGATTAGTTTCTATTAATATAGCAAGATGCTTTATATTCATGGCTGCCAGAGGTTTTTGTCAGATTTTGGACAATTTTTCTATCTTGAAAATATTATCACATATTGGTTTTGTAGTTCTCAAAATTGAATTTGTCTGCTGAAATAACATGCTACTTCATAGCATACAGAGTTTATAAATAGACCTCAAAGGCACACTGAACCCACATTTTTTTTTTTCTTTCTTGATTCAGAAACTGCATGCAATTTTAAGCAACTTTCTAATTTACTCCTATTAAATTGTTTTCTTCGTTCTCTTGCTATCTTTATTTGAAAAAGGCATCTAAGCTTTTTTTTTTTTTTTGTTCAGACCTCTGGACAGCAGTTTTTTTATTGGTGGATGAATTTATCCACCAATCAGAAAGGACAACCGAGGTTGTTCACCAAAAATGGGCCGGCATCAAAACTTTTTTGCATTTCAAATAAAGATACCAAGAGAATGAAGAAAATTTGATAATAGAAGTAAATTAGAGCATGATATTTTAAGCAACTTTCTATTTGAATCACGAAATTAAAAAATTGGGTCATAATCATGAAATAACTTTTGAGTTTCAGATATAGCATAACATTTTCAGGTTTAATTCTATCAGATTTGCTTCTTTCTCTTGGAATCCTTTGTTGGAAAGCATTGCTCTACTGGGGCCTAGCTGAAAACATTGGGTGAGACGGTGACAAGCAGCTAGCTCACAGTAGTGCATTGCTTCTGAGCCTACCTATGCAGGCTTTTCAACAATACCAAGAGAACGAAGAAAATTTAGATGTGAGTCAATTGGAAAACTGTTAATTGCATGTTCTTTCTGAATCATGAGAGGTTTTTAATTTGGACTTTACTGTCCCTTTTTTTTTAATGCCATTACTTCCCTGCAAATCTATTAACAAAGAATCAACCCATACTAAGTTTCAAGAAGCTCACTGAATAGTAGACTGTTTAGAGAGGGATATATCTGCACAAGGACTTAAGTGTGAGGAAAGAGGGGCAAGCATTAAAAATGAAAAAACTTAAAGGGATACTGAACCCCCCAAAAAATTTCGTGAGTCAGAGCATGCAACTTTGTAATTTACTCCTATTTATCAATTTTTCTTTGTTCTCTTGCTATCTTTATTTGAAAAAGAAAGTCCAGGACCCTGGACAGCACTTGTTTTATTGGTGGATGAATTAATCCACCAATCGGCAAGCACAACCCAGTTTGTTCAACAAAAATGGGCCGGCATCTAAACTTACATTTTTGCATTTCAAATAAAGATACCAAGAGAATGAAGAACATTTGCTAATAGGAGTAAATTAGAAAGTTGCTTAAAATAGCATGCTCTATCTGAATCACAAAAGAGAAAATTTGGGTTCAGTGTCCCTTTAAATTATGCTTACCTGATCATTTTCTTTTCTTCTGATGGGAAGAGTCCACAGCTGCATTCATTACTTTTGGGAATTCAGAACCTGGCCACCAGGAGGAGGCAAAACACCCCAGCCAAAGGCTTAAATACCTCCCCCACTCCCCTTATCCCTCCCAGTCATTCTGCCAAGGAAACCACTAACAGTAGGAGAAATATCAGGGTGGAAAAGGTGCCAGAAGAATAAAAACAAAATACAGCCGCACCATACATAAAACACGGGTGGGGAGCTGTGGACACTTCCTGTCAGAAGAAAATTATCAGGTAAGCATAATTTAAGTTTGTTTGTTTTGTTTTTTTTTGTTTTTTTTTTTAAACGGGCAGAGTCCACAGCTGCATTCATTACTATTGTGATAACAATACCCAAGTTATAGAGGACACTGAATGCAAACAGAGGGCGGACCCTTTTCAAAGGGCACCACAGCCTGAAGTTACCCAACACCCAAAAAACCTAACATTTAGAAACAAGGGATTAAAAACCTGAGAGTATCAGGTAACTGCCCATCAGTTCTCTCCAAGGCCGTGTTAGAGACAATTTAGAACTCCTAGAATCTATTGAGCACAAAAAAGCCCCCTAGGAGCCAAGTCCCGCAGGCTTTCTAATCACACGGAACTAACCCCCTCAATGAAGGAAGAGGACCTTCTCCTACCCCCAAGGTGGAAAACGGAGGACCCATAAGATATTGAAAGGACCACCAACTAGGGATAACAACCTCAGAAGGACTAAAGCAAACCCAAGGTTGCTAAAGACAACCACCCAGGGAAATGAACTCCCTAGAAGGACAAGGACCAGAGATCAACTCCACCCTATGAAAAGGAGATCACAAGAAGAACCCAGGTCTACCCTTAGATCCCTAATACAACACCATACGACTTATGGTGCTTCAAGGAAGCCACAAGCTCCCCACTGTACCATAGTCCAGCAGACACAACCGCTAAACTAGTCAAACACAGGTAAGAAACCTGTATAAAACTAAGAAAATTCAGAGCCCGCAGACGGTTATCCCCGTCTGAAAGACGGCAAAACTAACCCTCAGGCAGATACCAAATCTCCCCTAAAGGGACAGCGGATTTTCCAAAACGTGAAGATTTGAAACCGATCCAGAACCATCAAGGTACCTCATACGGAGGAGTGCACTCTGGGCAGTGCATCCAATGTCCCTGGACAATGGATGCTCAAAATAGATTCAGACAAGAGCCTAGAAGGAAAACTTAACCAGCCTAAAAAGAGGGCAACCAGCCCCCGGAGGAGCATCTGAAACCAGGACCCTCTGCTTGCAAACCCAAGGAGCTAGAAATCTTAGAGGGTCGAAGGGGAACCCCCCCCCCCCCCAAGACCATGGGTTTACATGGAACAGGCTCCAACGAGCACTTGGGATGCGAAGGCGATAAATCGCCAAGACCCTTACAGGATCAGCCTCCCAGAAAATCCTGTACCTCGCAGGAAAAACGGTGGGAGCCTCGAAACTCCTGTCAGATAAATTGACCAGGAAAATGCTGGGGGGAAAAATGGGGACTAACCCCAAACCCCTGCGCTCCCAATAGAGCGTGCACTGTAAAAAAGGATCTACCAAACCTTCAGAACCAGATGACCCCCACCACCCAAGAGTGGAAACAGAAACAAATAGCCCCAGCGACCTACGAGAGGTTCCTGCGACTAGGCCACAAAAAGACATCCAGAAGATACCAAGAGTGAAAACTAAAATCGTCGCCCATCTGGTACCCCCGACGCCCAGCGGTAATTCAAACCTCCAAATCCATGGGAATGGAGGACTTCGGTTCCAAGGCCAACGGGCCTCTCCCGATGAGCCTCAGCAGGCTCAGAGTCCAAAACCACCTCGACAGTAGGAATGGGAGGCGGACTGATGCAGTCCCTCAGTCTTCTAGTAATGGAGGCAACAAGAAAAATGAACACTTATCAAAGTGAACAATCCAACACCCGACAAGGTTAACAGCGCATCGGCACCACGTGCGTGACGTGAACCATAAGGAACAGCAGCTAGCGCTCGACCAGTAACCCTGCCTGATACGAGAGCACCCAAAGGGATCTATAACAAACATAACTATGATTATATATATATATATATTACTGTGCAACTTCCATGCGTCCACAAAATCGCAAGTATTAGTTCCAGAGAAGAAACGTTCCCAAAACGGAAAATCATAACAAACATGAGCTTTGTAAAACAAATTAAAGAAAATAAAGGCAGCACCCGTGGGAGAACGCCCAAGGAGAATGGGCATACTAACAGGACCAGCCGATCAGGGGCGCCATTCTCCTAAGCTCAGAACTGGAACTGATACTTAAAAGAAAAACGGAGACATCAAGGAGATTGGCTTCTAACCCAGTCTGTCTTCCGTGCTGGATGGCAGAGGATCCCTCGGCCCGGTAGGGCAGGAATCCTCCAGCACTAACGGAAAGCAAAATGTTCCCCCGCCAGATCGATGGAGGAGCCCCTGAAGCCTCAGAGGCCATCGCTTCCCCAAGAAGGTCGAACTGACTCAGGCGATCTCCCTCGACGGACCCTGGTTAACAGAACACGGACAGTATCTTACAAATACTTTTCTTGGGAGATATAAATGTGCCATGGATATAGCCATGCGGAACCGTGCCGTAACCTCCTGGAGGAAACAGGCCGTCTTCCAGAGGAGTAACGGCCATAGTGACACCTGCTTGCGTAGCAAAAGAAGGTTCTGGAGCACGCGCCTCATGGGACATGGAATCCTCAGGCGCAGATGGCAACGCACTCTACATTCCCTGCTTCAGGAATAGAGTACTCTAGAACGGCAATCGGTACATAACTGATGGGCATGGATAAACTGGGCCATTTCATACTACTCACAAGACGTATGTTCCGAGTCGGAGATGTCTGTCTCCAAAAAATCAGAATCCTTCATAACTTGAGATTGCAAATATGGACTAAAGCTAAACACCCCCCCCAATGGCTGGGGCACTCACCACCTCCTGTGAACCAGACGACTAACGAGCAGACTCTCTCCATCGTCACTCGGAGTACGGAAATGAAATTACGAGACCACACCCGGTCACGAGGTGTACTATGTAAGCCAGCAGAAAAAAATGTGCGCCAGTCCAAAAGGACCATGCAGTCCGATAAGGCGGTTATGTTCCGAATAGCCATGAGCCCAAGCATCCCTACACATTAGCAGACAAACATGAATAACCCCCTCACACACAGGATATATTAACCCATGATTCTATTTTAATTTAAAGAGAGTCCCACTTGGACCCTGACTTCTTTTGTAAACATTACATTCACATATCGAATTAAAATTAAACTGTTTTTACCTGAATCTACGCTGTGGAACAGGAACACGGCCCTTCAAGTGTGACAGTAGCATCGCCTCTGACATGAACTTGAGTGAATAAAGGCAGGCAGCGAAACTCGTCAACGCTGATTTTCCAGGAGCTATTAAAGTGAGTCTGGATGGTTTTGCCAAGACGACACTCCCTGCATCTTCGGACTCTTAACTTTCATCCATGCTCTCACTTAGAGGCTGACAGGATTACTTAAAACTCCAGTCCCATTTTGAATGGTACTACCCTCCATAAGAGACTATCATCAATCTTCTGACACTTCTCTGCCAACCTCCTGTGACGAAAGGCAAAGAATGACTGGGGGACGAGGGAAGTGGGGAAGGTATTTAAAGGTACAGTATACACATTTTCATATAACTGCATGTAACAGACACTATAAAGAATAAGATGCACAGATACTGATATACAAATCCAGTATAAAACTGATTAAAAACTTAGAAGCTCTCAGTTTAGCTCTGTTGAAAAGGTAGTTGGAAAGCCCAGTGCAAGTGGGAAATAAGACCATTTCCTCCTCCCCCCCCCCCTCCTTCTTTTGCATATGAAAAGACCCTTTACACAAACAGAAGCAAGCTGGAGTAGGTAGCTGACTGTATCCTCATAAAACTTTGGGGCTTGGTTAGGAGTCTGAAAATCAGAGCAATGTTTATTAAAAATAAGCAAAACTATACATTTAAAAAAAAAAAAAAAAACTTTATGAGCTATATAAATCATCTACAAAACATTTTATGCAAAGAAAAAAGTTTGTCCCTTTGGTTGGTGTCTTTGCCATGTTCTGAATTCCCAAAAGTAATTAATGCAGCTGTGGACTCTTCCCATTTAAGAAGAAAATCGTATTGTTTTTAAATCAAACTATTTCAATTGTTGATGTAATCATTCTTTTTCTCCTTCCGATAAAGCACAGGTGAAAAGTTAATCAAATATGAATAATTAAACTGGAGATAGATCATTGAAATGAATGAAATTATTTGGAGGTGAACTATCTATGAATATCTAATGATATATAAACAAATCAGTAATGGTCTAATATAACTGGAAAAAATCTGAAAATGTATTACAAAAATGGAAAACCATGGTTTAAATCAAATCCAACCTGCACACAATTTCAGGGTTTTTTTTTTGGGGGGGGGTCTCACTCCTGTAGTTTGAAGAAATTTGTCAAGCTCTGATGTAGTGTGTAAGAAGGGCACTTCTATTCATGGCACCCGGTGTAACGTAATTGTATACCTTTTCAGTTTGTGTGCTTTACATTACTTTTAGTGCAACTCTTGGATTGTTTGTGTTAAATTTCAATTGCTGCTGTCTTATTACTTTGTCTGTTTTCCAGAGAGACCGGGCATGCTAGATTTTAAAGGCAAAGCCAAATGGGACGCTTGGGCAGCAAAAAAAGGTATGAAAAGTTTTATTTTAAGTAATGAAGTCTTGATCTCATGCACTTCTTAGTCATGTGTCGATTTCTCTTTTTGAATATACCGTATATCCTTTCTAATCTCCTCTGCTATATGTCCAGTATACTGTATAAGATAAAAAGGCAGATTTGTCTAAACGCAACGTCTCCAGTTTCTGCTTTTTATATGCACAGACCAATTTCATTTTTATTTTGTCTCCTATGTTTTGAGCCAACCACATACCTTTTTATGTAGTTTTATCTTTACCTTTATTTGGTTTGATTCCTGGTGGAATGGGGATAATGGTATGAGGTTTGTGCTATGTCATATGAAGACAGGACATTTCAAGAACAACATATTGTGGCCAGGTTGGGTATCATTACTTAAAGGGACAGTCTACACTAAAATTGCTATTGGGAGCTTTGCATAATGCCTTTACTACCCATTCCCCAGCTTTGCACAACCAACTTTGCTAGATTAATATACTTTAACATTTAAGAAGTGTAGACTTTAACATTTAAACTTCTACATTTCTGCCTGTTTCAAAGGCTCTATAGACAGCCTCTTAATCGCATGCTTTTTTTATTTGCTTTGAACAACAGGAGACTGCTAGTTCATGTGGACCATACATATAACCATGTGTTCACGCCCGGGGAGTTCATTTAAAGGGACAGTATACACATTTTTATATAACTGCATGTAATAGACACTACTATAAAGAATAAGATAAACAGATGCTAATATAAAAATCCAGTATAAAACTGTTAAAAACTTACTTAAAAGCTCTGTTGAAAAGGTTGTTGGAAAGCCCACTGCAAGTGGGAAATAAGACACTCCCGCTTCTTTTGCATATGAAAAGACCCTTTACACAAACAGGAGCAAGCTGGAGAAGGTATCCGACGGTATTCTCATAAAACTTTGGGGCTTGGTTAGGAGTCTGAAAATTTGAGCAATGTTATTTAAAAATAAGCAAAACTATATACATTTAAAAAATAAATAAATAAATTATGGGCTATATAAGTACATTGTGTACCTTACATGGATCTACTCCTTCTTTTTTTTTTTTTTTTTTTTTTTTTGCCATTGAGGGAAAAACTGCTGCTTTTAAATGCACTTATTTTTTTTTCCAGGTGTTTCAAAGGAAGAAGCAAGGGCACAGTATATAAAATTGGTGGAAACACTGAAACAAACTCTTGGGTGATAAATGGGCGTACTTAACTGGAAGCATCGTGTTTGCCTGCTGCAAAATAATTAAGCTCACATTCCTCAACCGATTTTGTATTGTCTGAACTCTAGTATTCAACGGTCTGCAGCCATCCAGATCGGTTTGCGCTGAAAACAAAGCTTCAATAATGGTTATTAAACAATATTTCTACTCTTATGTGTCTTCACTTTCTTTGAAATTACTATTTAAGTCCCATCCCACCAAATTGTAAATTTATTGAAAAAGTAAACTGCAGTAAAAACTAAAGAGAAAGATTTCACTTTAATTTCTAAAAAGTTTCCAAATTAAGATTTGGTTTAGAAATGGCTAGGTATTCCTACATTAGAAGGGAATAAGAAACCGTACTCCTTTAGACAACTTACCTTCGTTTTAGATGACAGCTTAGAATTTCTCATTGTAGCCCTGCCTGCAGTTAGATATGGATTGCCGCTATTTAAAAAAAAAAAAAAAACTGTCATGAATTTTGCAGCAGAAGTTCTCTAAACATTAAAGGGACACTGAACCCGCATTTCTTTTGTGATTCAGATAGAGCATGCAATTTTAAACAACTTTCTAATTTACTCCTATTAATTTTTCTTCGTTCTCTTGCTATCTTTATTTAAAAAAGGCATCTAAGCTAAGAAGCCAGACAAATTTTGGTTTAGGACCAGGGACAGCACTTGTTTATTGGTGGGTGAATTTATCCACCAATCGGCAAGAACAACCCAGGTTGTTCGCCAAAAATGGGTCGGCATCTAAACTTTCTTGCTTTAAAAAAAAAAAAGATATCGAGAGAATGAGGAAAATTTGATAATGGGAGTAAATTAGAAAGTTGCTTAAAATTGCATGCCCTCTGAATCACGATAGAAAAACATTGAGTTAGTGTCCCTTTTTTATCTGCAGCAATTTATGGTGTCTCCTAGAAAATCTGATCCTTTCTCTTCTTAAAGAGACCTCAGCTCAAAAAAATAAATATATATCCATCTTGCTGTATTTTTAATATGGAATATGATAAAGGTGTCAGTATGACGCCAAAACATACTGTGTACTAATATCTTTTTAACGGTTCTAATAAAAGCTACGTTTAAACCTTTTATTCAAACCTATTGAGTGCACATATCTGGAACGCTTGTTTGTATTGCTATATGCAGTACCCTGGTTGTACATTGGAAAAAACAAACATGCAGCATCCCTGTATTGAGCCATTAAGCCTCTGTGATTGCCCCCTCACTTATCCCAGTGGGTACAAACAATAGCATTTATTAATTAGTAGACTAGAAATTATTCTATTTAACCCCATAAGTGTAACTCCATTTTGCTACTGTTCCTTTTAGTTTAGCTGACTCAATACACTGACTGTTTTTCAAACCTGTCCTCCCTAACTGCCAGATTTTCAGGATTACCTTGGGTAAGAGCAGGTAAAATAACCAGGTTCACTAACAAGCCGATTTAATCTGTGCTGTAGTTATCATTTATTTGTATAGCGCGGCCAAATTCCATAGCGCTGGGTACAGTGATAGGGGTATACAATGACAAAGATATGTGATAAAATACAAAACATAACAAAAATAAATAAATCAAGTACAGGAGGAAGAGGGCCCTGCTCTGGAGAGCTCAGCCTTTCAGGTTTAGGGTGCAGAGACATAAGGTTGGGGGTAGCTTGTCACATCTGTTGTAGTGGGTCAGGCAGCTCATTGTTTGGTATAGAGGAGAGATGGTAAGCCTCTCTGAATAGGTGGGTTTTCAAGGAGCGTCTGAAACTAGAAAAGGTTGGAGACCGTCTTATGGAGCCAGGGTAGAGAGGTCCAGAGGGCAGGAGCAGCATGTGCAAAGTCTCGGAGATGGGAGTGGGACATAGAGATAACAGGAGTGGAGAGATGTAGGTCAGAGGTTGATTGAAGAGAACGGGGTAGGGAATATTTCACGATGAGAGGAAATTATAGTTCAGATATCCTCAAAATCTGGCCAGTTAGGGAGGCCTGAGGACAGGTTTGGAAACCAGTGGTCTAGACCCAGCTTTGATTGGCAAACTTGTTTATAATCGAGGCCAGGCATTTACAGTTTTGAATATACAAAAATCTGCACTCTGGATTTAAATGTGAAAACAATCCTTATTTATTGCATGTGACATTTCGGGGCATTTAGCTACTTCATCAGACCAAGTGAAACAAAAAACATTCTTTTATAGACAAGTGGCCCCACACCCTGTGTGAAAAACCCCCACTAAAGAAGTTACTATAGCAACCTCAGTAATACAGTGGTAACATGCTCTATAACAATATAATGTCAAATAGAAACCATCAAATAATAAATCGTAACATAGTGTTCATTGGTAAATAATAACTAAGCGTGAAACAATGTTCTGGTATTAATTGTCCCTGACTATGTACTGTGAAGAGGAAACTTAAATACAGAGTATTGGCAGCACCTGAACCTCTGCTATCAAAGCCTCTTAGTCATTGTTGGAAATAAAATTTTAAGTTCAATGTTAACTCCCTGAGGCTTGGCTTATTATAATGTGCTGATTTGTGTAGGATACCCTATGGTATAATATTGATGCATCCATCAAAGCAATGCTCTGTTTGTCTGACAACACATGTAAGTGTACCTTCTAGTGGCCAGAGATAATCAGGACGAACAATCAATGTCGTTACTGGTAAGTGGGGGCTATGTAATCCTACATTACTATAACCATCTATCCTTGAAAAATGTATGCAGTGTAGAAGCTGATCTTTTACCTTAGCATGTACTCTGTTACAGTCTCAAGAATGGATACATGGGCGTGTGTAGGGATTATCCAACCACGTTACGAGTGACATCGTTCTTAATATATGCCCAAAATGTGTGGCAGATACTGACAGCTGTGTGTATACAATGTGTAGTACAGAACTTGCTCTTTGTACTCATAGCTTATTAATCATGGCAGCAAGAACTCGTACTAACTTAAAATGAAAGACTATATTAGCAGAAAAACACAACAACCTTTATAAACTTAGTAAATTGTGATATATAGTGTGGGATCCTACTAACATTTAATCAATTGAACAGACACCCAAAAAAATACACTCCCTATCCTAGTAATGGTCCAAAGGGGATATAAGGGGTTAAATGGTGTCTTAACTAGAATGTATATCTTATTAGTGGCATGTCATCTAAAGAGACAGGTTCATTCAGGTGGTACAGGAGATAAATACATAAGTGAGTAACTAACTAGCCTTACGCCATTGTTTAGAAAATCACTGACATAGGGGATTGAAAGTGTCCCAACAACAATGTGTAGTTGATATAATTTATAGTGGAATATTATCCATAACAATTTTGGTCAAATGCTAGATAATTAACCATCTCACATCCTTAGAGAGTAACTGCCCTAAAGGTTAATGTGGTATAACTGCAGATATTTAATGTGATCCTACATTCTATTAGAGGATAAAATCCATGTAAGCACTACTAATATGGCTATACATATCTTGTTGCTTAAACACCTATGTCTAGATAATAGAACACATTGCTCACATTTTAGAGAAAACAATGCCAGCCTATTAGGGCATTCAAACCTTTAGGATGGATAGCGTCCAATTTGTTGATTCAGCGTGCTTCCAATTGGAGTCGTTTTTTAATCACTGTCACCCCACCCTCTTAAGTTAGGGGACATGATCAATGAGGATAAACCTTAGATCTTTTATTTATATATTATATACACACTAACTTGCCCGCATGGATTTTGTGATTTGTAAAAAAAAAAAAAAGCAAAAAACGCAACCACTCGCAACGACGTGTGCCTGTTCTTGTTGCACACTCGCTGACATGAACTTTGTGAGTTTTCAATGATTCTGTGTTTCTCGTACATAGGCACCAATCAGCTAAGTTGTGGGCGGGGCGTCTGTCTGGCACATCAAAAAATGTTATTTTGTAACATCTTCAGTTTTTGAGCTATAGGTAACTTCATAACATTCACCCCCTTTAGGGAGGTAATTTCCAAATATCCTTTTTTAGTGGGTGCCCACGTCATAAAAACAACGTACCTTCCAAATTTACCATTCCTAGGTTAAACGGTTTGAGCTGGGCGTTGTTCAGTCAGTCAGGATTCTTGTATATTTTTATATATATATTATAATTATTATTATATATTTTTTAAACACTGATCTTTGGTAGGGTTTTTCCATATGCTTTCTATGCAGGGGCAAAAAGGAAAGAATGTAAAACAGGAAAAAAAAAGTTTTTAAGGATTCATAGCATGTCTCAACCATTCATGAAGCATGCTTTCAGTAAGTTAAAGATCCTCTTAAAATACACAAATATGCAACATAAAAAGAGAAAGAAACAGATTTTGTAAGAACATCATCTCTTTCCCCACATAGAACGCATTTATAGTAAAGTGTTGGCAGACATAATGAAACAGAAGGAGGGAGTGGCATAAGCCTGGCTGTTGAAAGACACCTCTTAATTCTCAGTGTTGTAAATCCAACCCCTGCTGCTCCTGACACTCAGCTGGAAACATTATTATTTTATTATTATTATACTTTTTTTTTTAATTTTTATTGTTTTTTTGTAATAAAAGAATGATACAACAACTGTACGAGACAATCGTACATCAAATGCAAATACATCGGGACATAAACGTAAGCAATACAGTCATGACGTAAATACCTATTAAAGGGGTGTCAGTGTCCCAACAGGACGTAGAGTAGCATCGAGAGGGGGGGTGGAGGAGGGAGGGGAGGTAGGGGAAAAGGGAGGGGAATATGCTAAGGTAACTTTGGAGGAGGGGGAAGGGTCATGGAGGAAGCCAGTTCAGGTATATAAGGGTGAGGCCAGGCCTTCTACCGATGTGGTTGGGGGTGTACTTTCGCCTAGGTGTCGAAGCTGGGGAGCCAGAGGGTGTCAAACCTATTTTTCCAATCGGACCATACCAGTTTGAAGAAATCAGCCCTACCAGAGGCATAATAAATGCTCTTCTCCATAGAGTACATGTAAGCTATAGTGGATATAATATCCGACCAGGCTGGGGGGAGGGATCTTTTCCAAGATCTCGCTATATTAAGTTTAACGACCGACAAGAGGTAAATACTAAGCGAACCATAATGTTTGGGTAATTTGCATGTGCCTAAATGGAACAGAGCCGTCTCGGGTGTTCTGGGTAGGCTGATACCTAAGCTGGTTAGTGTAGAAAAACATTTGTTCCAGATAGGTTTGAGTCTGGGGCAGCTCCACCAAATGTGGATCATGTCCCCTATATGTGAGCAGTCTCTCCAACAGGTGGGGGAGGCTCCAGGGAAGATTTTCGCGAGTCTAGCTGGGACGTAGTACCAATGCGTGAGTACCTTAATGTAGGTTTCAAGGATGGTAATGCAATGGAGGGTTTTCTTCGTCAATAAGAGCGTGCGTTGCCACTCTGTGAGGGGTTTCGTGAAGTCTAACTTCCGTTCCCATTTCAGAATATGTTGGGCTTTGTCAGCTGGGACAGCACCTTCCATACGGGTATAGTGTAAGGACAGTGGTTTGCCCAGCCTGAGCCCCTGTTGCCATCGAGCTTCCCAGATGGTGAGCTGTCGAGGCAAAGAGGGTTTGAAACCCCACCGAGACAAGAAGCTAGTAACTCTGGAGTATTCAAACTTCATATACAGGGGTGTGGACGGAGAGACATCGAGTTGGTTAAAGGGGGAGAAGGTTGTATGAGGCGAGGTATACCAAAGGTCCACCACCCTCGTGACACCCAGCCTAGCCCAGGTATTCGGGTGTGAATCCGGTAAACCGGACAGAAGGCCGGCTACGGAAGTAATTGGGGACTGGTGAGGTGCTACCTTAGGATTATGCCTCAGGCGGTCCCAGGCGGACAGGCATTCCTTGATAATCGGGCTAGAGGCACCTAGGTTCCTTCTACAATTAGGTCCCTTAGGGCAAGGTTGTGTGGTAGGGAGGCTTGTTCAATAGTCCTCCATTTGCTATCTGATTCCTTAACTCCCCATTGGGAGATATAAGTGAGCATAGCGGCATCGGCATACCTAAAAATAGAGGGCGAAGCAACACCTCCGTGCATTCTAGGGTATTGCAGTTATTATTATACTTTATTTATGAAGCGCCATTATATTCCGCAGCGCTGTCCATGGATACAGATCATTTAAATAAAACGATAGTATAACATTTCTAAGACTAAGAGACAGGATAGAATTTACAAACACATACAGGAGGAATCAAGGGCCCTATTCCCGTGGGAACTTACAATCTAGAAGAAACATCTGCAGTTCTCTAAAAACACAGCTGAGCTGGGACTGGTAAAAGTGAGGCAGTGACCCTTGCACCTCTCCCATCACATGCCGGGTGCTCATGGATTTAACCCTAGGGAGAACACTGCTTGTAGGTAGTGACAGTTATAGAACTTAATATTTGGGGGGCTAACAAAGGTGGTCAAGACAGAGAATACATAATATATATGGGACCTTTTGCTTAACGGGGGCATAGTACCCCCATAGAGTCACGACCGCTGCTTGTGGACAGGAATTAATGGTCCCTTCACATATTGAGTATAAAAATAAAAAAGGTAAAATTCTTTTTAAGATGATGATCCGTATTGCAATGATTTCTATATCAACCCCATGCTAAGTTTTTTTTATTTATTTTTTTAATTTTACACAATGTAAGACTGTTTTATATCCCTTTAATCCCTTGCTCCAATTGGACGTAGATCATAGCCCATTGTACTGCATATCGTATCTCTACGTCCGACCTTCAGGAAGTTCCAGCAGCCGAGACTTGCTCTTCCTGGGCAGCAGGAATCTTCCTTCATATGGTAACAGAGCATAATTGGTGCTCTGTTACCATATGAATGCAGTATGCCTGATCGTTACTGGCACGGTCTGTGTCACTGTCTGTAAAACAATCTCCGTTTGTGCCGATGGTAGGTTCTGGAGGGATGCTACACTACAGTAAAATGGAGAATTAGGGTGGGCTGGGCACCACTACACTACAGAAAATTATAAATAAAAATCTATAAACTGGGTACTGGCAGATAGCAGACCGTACCGAAGATGGTGGACACCATTGGGAGGGTTAGAGAGTTGTTTGGGAGGGATCAGTGAGGTAGGAGGGTAAGGGGGATCCTACAATGCAGAAAATTAATAAATATGATTAATTTATATATTTAATAACAAAACAACTTAATACTGGCACACAGTCTGCCAGTACATAAGATAATGGGGGGGGGGGAGGGGGGTAGAGAGCGGTTTGGGAGGGAGGTGGGAAGTGTCAGGTGGGAAGGTAATCCTTGAATTAAAATACTGTTATCCTTACCAGCTAACTAATTAACCCATTCACTGCCGGAAATTTCAGTTGCAATTAGTGACCTTCTAATTGCCAAAAACTAATGGCAAAGTCATGCCTGTCTGCTATATCTGAACAAAAGAACCTTTTACAACCATGTCTTATGACTGCAGTAGTTGTGTGTTGTTCTTTTCAGTGAGAAACCCAAAGTTTGTGAAAGTTAAAGGAACACTGAACCCAAATGTTTTCTTTTGTGATTCAGATAGAGCATGCAATTTTAAACAACTTTCTAATTTACTCCTATTAGCAAATGCTCTTCATTCTCTTTGTATCTTTATTTGAAAAGCAATAATGTAAGTTTAGATGCCGGACCATTTTTGGTGAACAACCTGGGTTGTTCTTTCTGATTGGTCGATAAATTCATCCACCAATAAACAAGTGCTGTCCAGGGTTCTAGACTTTCTTTTTCAAATAAAGATAGCAAGAGAACAAAGAAAAATTGATAATAGGAGTAAATTATAAAGTTGCTTAAAATTGCATGCTCTATCTGAATCATGAAAGAAAAAATGTTGGGTTCAGTGTCCCTTTAACCTTTTTTTTTAAATATGATTGCATTTGTTGGCGAAACAGTGCCATGAAATATACCAAAATGAGCTTAGATTAATACATTGGTTAACTACATTTTATACTCGGGTAACATTAGAATTAAGAATGGATCAATAACTCATTGTATGATAATCCATAAGAGGGCCTAGACCTAACTAAAACAAGGAGTATTTAAATAATGCTTTTAGTTTATTATCTGGCTTCTGGTAATTACATGTGTAGGTAACACAAGGATAGAGGATTACTTAGTGGGGGCATCCAAGTCTATAATTATTAGTCCTAAACTCCCCTTGGACCCAGGTAGTAGTACACTTTACTGAGCTCATTTTATATGTAATATACCTTTAACCAGTCAGGTTTTTGATACATGCATATACTGTACAAATTATATTTGCTCATTTATAAAAGGCAGTATAATCTGATTTGGACTAATATGAAATAAACTACCTGACCACAAGGGGCAAGATTACATATGCAGCGTTGGACGCAAAACCTGGCGTAGTCAATTTTTTGCTGAATCTAACGATCACATACAAGGCGCTGCATACAAGTTACAGATGTATATTTTACCCGTCGCCCACAGTTTTTTCTCCCATAAACTAACATACGAGCGTTGCGAGTCTTTATCACATATTCAGCGCAAGGACTTAAAGGGACACTGTACCCAAAAATTTTCTTTTGTGATTCAGATAGAGCATGACATTTTAAGCAACTTTCTAATTTACTCCTATTATTATATTTTCTTCATTCTCTTGGTATCTTTAGTTGAAATGCAAGAATGTAAGTTTAGATGCCGGCCCATTTTTGGTGAACAACCTGGGTTGTCCTTGCTGATTGGTGGATAAATTCATCCACCAATAAAAAAGTGCTGTCAAGAGTCCTGAAACCAAAAAAAAGCTTAGATGCCTTCTTTTTCAAATAATGATAGCAAGAGAACAAAGAAAAATTGATAATAGGAGTAAATTAGAAAGTTGCTTAAAATTGCATGCTCTTTCTGAATTACAAAATAAAAAATTTGGGTTCAGTGTCCCTTTAAGTGCACAGAAAGAAGAAATTTTACTCCATTTCCACCTCGCCACATATAGGCAGGCGCAAAGTACTGTAACTCCCTGGAAGCCTTAACAAACACCTAAGGCATACGCAATATAAACCTTTAAACCGCCATCCCTCCACATCGCAGTAACTAATAAACGGCCTGACTACGAGTTTTGCGTTATGAGCGGCTCGGTAATAATTTGCAAGTTATTTCCACCGCTCACCTTTAATAGCGCTGCTGTTACAGGTTTGCAAAAACCAGGCGTTAGCAGGCAATATGGCAGCGTTGAGCTCCATACCGCGCACAAATACCAGCGCTGCTTTGAGCTGGTTTTACGTGCTCGTGCACGATTTCCCCATAGACATCAATAGGGAGAGCCGGCTAAAAAAAAGCCTAACACCTGCAATAAAGGAGCGTAAAGCTCCGTAACGCAGCCACATTGATTCCTATGCAGAAAGAAAATTTATGTTTACACCTAACACCCTAACATAAACTCTGAGTCTAAACACCCCTAATCTGCCGCCCCCGACATCGCCAACACCTACATTACACTTATTAAACCCTAATCTGCCACCCCCAATGTCGCCGCCACCTACCTACACTTATTAACCCCTAATCTGCCGCCCCAACGTCGCCGCCACCACTATACTAAAGTTATTAACCCCTAAACCTCTGGCTTCCCAGATCACTAACACTAAATAAATATATTAACCCCTAAACCTAAGTCTAACCCTAACACCCCTAACTTTAATATAAATAAAATAAATCTAAATAAAAATTACTATCATTAACTAAATAATTCCTATTTAAAACTAAATACTTACCTATAAAATAAACCCTAAGCTAGCTACAATATAACTAATAGTTACATTGTAGCTATATTAGGTTTTATTTTTATTTCACAGCTAAGTTTGTATTTATTTTAACTAGGTAGACTAGTTAGAAAAATAGTTATTAACTATTTACTAACTACCTAGTTAAAATAAATACAAAATTACCTGTAAAATAAAACCTAACCTGAGTTACACTAACACCTAACATTACACTAAAATTAAATAAATTACATTAATTAAATACAATTAACTAAATTACAAAAATTAAACACTAAATTACACAAAATAAAAAAGAAATGATCAAATATTTAAACTAATTACACCTAATCTAATAGCCCTATCAAAATAAAAAAAAATTCTAGCCTAAACTAAACTGCCAATAGCCCTTAAAAGGGCCTTTTGCGGTGCATTGCCCCAAAGAAATCAGCTCTTTTGCCTGTAAAAAAAAATACAAACAAACCCCCAACAGTAAAACCCACCACCCACACAACCGACCCCCCAAATAAAATCCTATCTAAAAAAAACTAAGCTCCCCATTGCCCTGAAAAGGGCATTTGGATGAGCATTGCCCTTAAAAGGGCATTTAGCTCTTTTTCTGTGCCCAAACCCTAATCTAAAAATAAAACCCACCCAATAAACCCTTAATAATACCTAACATTAACCCCCGAAGATCCACTTACAGTTTTTGAAAACTGGACATCCATCCTCATCAAGCCAGGTGAAGTCTTCATCCAGGCGGGCAGAAGTCTTTATTCAGACGGTATCTTCTATCTTCATCCTTCTGACGCGGAGCGGTTCCATCTTCAAGACATCCGGCGCGGAGCATCTTCTTCTTTCAATGGTTCTTGAAGAATGAAGGTTCCTTTAAATGACGTCATCCAAGATGGCGTCCCTTGAATTCCGATTGGCTGATAGAATTCTATCAGCCAATCGGAATTAAAGGTGAAAAAATTCTATTGGCTGATTGCGGTACGATCTTTAGTTTATTTAATTTAATTGTAATTAATTGTAGGTAATTTAGTTAATTTATTTAATGATAGTGTAGTGTTAGGTGTAATTGTAACTTAGGTTAGGGTTTATTTTACAGGTAAATTTGTACTTATTTTACCTAGGAAGATATTAAATAGTTAATAACTATTTAATAACTATTGTACCTAGTTAAAATAAATACAAAGTTGCCTGTAAATAAAAATAAACCTTAAGTTAGCTACAATGTAACTATTAGTTATATTGTATCTATCTTAGGGTTTATTTTATAGGTAAGTATTTAGTTTTAAATAGGAATAATTTATTTATTTGTAGTAATTTTATTTAGATTATTTTAAATTATATTTACGTTAGGTGGGGTTAGGGATAGACTTAGATTTAGGGGTTAATAACTTTATTATAGTAGCGGCGACGGTGGCGGCGCAGATTAGGGGTCAATAAGTGTAGTTAGGTGGCGGCGACATTGGGGGCGGCAGAGTAGAGGTTAATAAATAAAAAGTAGGTGTCGGCTATGTTGGGGACAGCAGATTAGGGGTTCATAGGGATAATGTAGGTGGCGACGGTGTCCGGAGCAGCAGATTAGGGGTTAATAATATTATGCAGGTATTGGCGATGTCGGGGGCGGCAGATTAGGGGTTAATAAGTGTAATATTAGGGGTGTTTAGACTCGGGGTTCATGTTAGGGTGCTAGGTGTAGACATAACTTTTGTTTCCCCATAGGAATCAATGGGGCTGCGTTAGAAGCTGGACGCTGCATTTTTGCAGGTGTTAGGTTTTTTTTCAGCCGATTCTGCCCGATTGATTCCTATGGGGAAATCGTGCACGAGCACGTTTTACCATCTCACCGCTACCGTAAGCAACGCTGGTATTGAGGTGAGATGCGGAGCTAAATTTTGCTTTACGCTCCCCTTTTCGCGGCTAACGCCGGGTTTAAAAAAAACTGTAATACCAGCGTTGTCTTAAGTGAGCGGTGAAAAAAAACTGCTCATTAGCAACGCACCCCTGTTACCGCAAAACTCGTAATCTCTGTGTATATTTGCATAAGAACATATATAATAAGCTTCAGGTTAGTTATGAGTCATGATATGTATAGGGAGCTTGCATTAAAATGATCAGGATCTCTCAGTTATAGAAATAGTAACATCAGGTATATGTACTACTTATGTTAACATGTATATACCTACACACATATACAATTGAGCCATGCTACACTTTAAATCCATAAAGGTAGTCTTACTGACAATACTATACTCACAAAGAAAGGAAGCTTAGTAAGTGTCCTCCTATGAATGTACATATATCTGAAAGCTACATTCTAAGTGGGATCTGCCCATTATAAGAACATTTATGTATACTGTAGTAGCACATAATGCATTTATCTCTCATATTTGCTAAGAGGAGCAGGGGTAAAATGGAGATTAAGCTGTGTAAAGCTAACGAGCACATAGACCTCCAAAGTGGTATAAAGGCAGAATACACTACAAGACATATAAAGCAAAACCACTATTATCAACATATTGAGACATACTTCTAACAGTAAAACAAAATAGCAAAATCAATAACATGTAATGTGTGAGTGGTAAACCTGTATGCTGTGTCTATAGAATTATAACATTAAACAAGTCGTAGCAAAATAAGTAGAAACAAGATATAAACCAGTAAAGTGTGAACTGACAGAATTACAGTATACATACCACTATAGCATTGACAAAGAAAAGTACAGGAGCAAACATGAACATCATATATATGGCCATTACAGTAGAAATTAGTATGAAATAAGATGCGGAGATGAGTCTAACTGTACACATACTTTGGCAGTCATCATTAGCAAGTTAAGTAGACTCCTCTTATATACACATAGGAACACACAGAAGCGTCTCTAAGACCGGTTTCCCCTTAGCTACGATGTGAAACCTACTTAGGGCTGCCACCTTTTGCCCAGAAAATTCCTGGACATGGAGAGGGTGTGGCTTGGGGCGTGGCTTCTTGCGGCCTCAAATTCATTACGAAATCAATTTATATATATATAATATATATATATATATATAGATATAGATATATAGATATATAATAAATATATATATAGATATATAATAAATAGATATATAATATATATATATATATATATATAAATATATATATATATAATATATATATATACAGTATATATATATATATATATATATATATAATATATATAATATATAATTAATGTAGACATACTAAGTGCACAATTGTAAAGCAAGAAAACATTATTTAGAAAAGTGTTTTTAGAGTACTGCAACAACGACTGCTTAAAGACAGAGATGCACACACAGACTATAGAATAGTTTATTTGAGCTAACGAAGCTGGATAATATAGTGACAGTGCATTTATCAACATATTCTGATATCATAAATCGGTGTCTGCTATAGACAGATCCCCCAAGGACCTCCGATTCCACAGCTGCTGTTTTAGTGATCGACCCTTCTGACTAGGAGAAAGCTTCCTCTCCAATTAAAAACAAACCCAACCCCAACGGTGTTCCTAGTAGCTAGAACCCTCAGCAGGGCTTTGAGTTTAGGCTGTCAATGAGGTAAATAAGACACGGAACAAACACAGCAGTCAAGCTTCACGCTCGCCACCCAGGGAGCATATGTAAATACATGGTCGGGTAAATTGTTTGTACATTGTACGTACCTCGTCCTGACCTCTGTGCTGTTACCTAACGGAACCGGTATCGGCTGCCTGCGCCTCTGCGAGTCTGCTGTGTTTGACTGCGCTAATAAATTTGTGCACAAGGTTATGAGCATCACACACAGCTGCGCAGCCGCAGGACTTGACGAATCCCCTCCAGCCTGTTAGCCCACCAATACCGAGTCTCTACCCTCTTCCCCCCTCCCACACATACACTCCAGGCTCCGTATCTCCTCTCCGTATCTCCTCCTGGGTTAAGAGCAGCTAATTTTTTTTTAATCTGTGCTTACTCCTGCTTGCTGCACCAGGGGAGCTCTTAGCCTGGGGCATTTAAGGGTAGTTACGGGACACGGGACACAGAGCGCCCGACCGGGACTGTCCCGGTGAAACTGGGGCGGGTGGCAACCCTAATCCTACTCCTTGTTTCATAGCCCACTCCAGATCGGACATCCTGGCATGCCTTCCAATACAAATTATCACTGGGTAAGACCTCTCTATAGTGAACACGATCAGGTCACCGCTGTTGCATACAATATAAGAACTTCCAGGGTCCCATAGTTTTCGGGGCAATGTCATCTGTGTTACTCTGTGTGTCTGTGGGGGCTCCTGATGTGGGACCATCGGAAGGTACTGTGTCACCGGATAAGCCCTGATGTGATATACTGGTTCCTTTGCTATATACCTCTTCATCAGCTGACTTTTTAACCCTCACCTCCGATGAGGCTCCTGTGTGCTTGATATCTTGCGGACAGCCATGTGGCTCCGGTTCAGATCCACACCACAAAGGATTCTCTATCGGCTGACCCATGGGTGCAGAAATTGTTTGTTGCTCAGTGCCTGGAGTGTGTGTCTCACTTCTTGCTTCATAGGGAACATCTTGGAGGGACTCCAGTGGAGGAGGTGACCATGGAATGGTATTTGATGTCTTATTGATCACATTAACCAAATCACCCCTCGGGTTAACTTCAAGGCGCACTTCAAAACTTTGCCTATGTTGTAAAAGCAAGTGCTCTATGGTTTGTAGTAACCATAGCGGGTCTACAGCCATCTTAAGTGAGGTTCCAACAGCAAAGTTTGTTCCTAACATACTTTGGTACACAGCCTTTGTAGATCGCTTTGCTTCCCTAAAGTATGATAGATGAAAGTGTAGAAATATGCAGTGCTATGTGAGCTTACACTGCACATGGCAGATATCACAATGAGGATGATATTGCTGGGGGTTCGGGATGAGGGTGTCACCTCCGTCAAACAGAGGCCTCAAAGTAAAGTCCCGGAAAACTGGAGCTTTAATAAAACTAAACATCGGAGCTTGTTCAGCAGAACATAAGACAATCTTATCTTCAAAGATAGCTTGTAGATGTTGTTGATATCGAATGATATTCAGTAGATTAGCTTAATTGTCTCTCCAGCTCTCAGAATCACGACCCATCATGGCCGTCGCCCGGAAGCTCCCGTCTCACCATAATTCCTTCAAATTATATAAATAGTGCAATTGGATTTCAATTAATACACAATTTATTGGTTTGTTTACTAAAAGTACATTTATATATGCAGTATATATATATATATATATATATATATATAATAATTTTGATAGGTAAATAAAAAATGCTCTATTAATGTTATAATGGAGTGATAGCAAAAATGCTAAAAATTCTTTAGTATTTTAGGCAAGTTTTTCTCTGAAATTTCCGATAGCAAAGGGTTTAAAGAGACAGTAACCATTTAAGATTGTAATACAAAATGCGAACTCCAAATTTTTTCTTTCATGATTAAAGGGATATGAAACATGATTCAGATAGAGCATGGAGTTTTAAGCAACTTTCTAATTTTTCCTATTATCATTTTTTCTTTGTTCTCTTGGTATTTTTATTTGAAAAAGCAAGAATGTAAGCCCATTTTTGGTTCAGCACCTGGGTAGCGATTGCTGATTGGTGGCTACATTTAGTCACCAATCAGCAAGCGCTACCCAGGTGCTGAACTAAAAATGGGTCGGCTCCTAAGCTTTCAATCCTGCTTTTTCAAATAAAGATACCAAGAGAACGAAGAAAAATTGATAATAGTAGTAAAATTAGAAAGTTGCTTAAAATTGCATGCTCTATCTGAATCATAAAAGAAAAAAATTGGATTTTATATTCCTTTAAGATAGAGAATACAAGTGTTAAAGTTGTTTAACACTGAGTTGTATCTGAATCATATAAAGAAAAATGTTGGGCTTTATGTCCCTTTAATTATGAAGAGTTTAACAACTTTGCAATATATTTACATGATTTATTTTATCCCTTTTGCCTGTAAGATTCAATTAAAGTTACATAAACTCAAAAATGAGAACATACCGTTTTAAACACCTTTCCAATGTACTTCTAGTATAACATTTCCTCTGATTTCTTGTTATCCATTGTTTATAAAGCTCAGGAGTGTGCACGTGCCCCAGACATGCGCACCCTACCTATCTATTTGATAATAGAAGTCAATTGGAAACTTTTTTAAATTTGTATACTTTATTTGAAGCATGAAAGAAGAAACCTTTTGGGTTTTATGTCCCTTTTAAATTGTGGCTTTTCTAGTCCTGAAATCTGAAACCGCATAACGCAGGCAAGCAAACAATTGACGTTTTGTTAACACAATAATAGTGGCAAGCATTCTCCAGACGCAAGCACGGATTGGCTCCTCTAAATAAATAAAGTGCTGGGTGGAGGTGACAGCTGCTGCAAACAAGGTTTTCATTTGTTCTAATAATATTCAGACTCTGCTGATATGTTAATCTATTAGAATAAAACATTTTTTTATTGTTTGCGGTCCCTTTAAGATCATTTCTTGCATTATTATTCCCTTTAAATGTTTTCACTCTAAATCATTCTGATATTTAACTGCACTGCTTTTTATTGATTAATGATCTTCTGGAGTTTCCCTTTTTCATATATTATGGTTATGATTTTGTTTTCTCTTTTGTAAGAAGTAGGAGGTAAATTTACACAGTGATTGCCAAATGACCCTCTGAGTCGTCCATTACCCGGCCCTTAACCACATATAAAATGAAACATTAACATGACATAAATAAAAACAGAGACCATATTCGTGGTATAAAATTCTGGCCACAGCCTGTTTATTAACTTAACATATAACTTAAATAAAACATCATAAATAACAACTTTGCAATAATAACAAAACACCCAAGCCTTATTATTGTGCTAGCCTCAAATTATCCTAACCTTTTCCAACCAGCTGAAGGTTAGTTTATCTGCGACCAGGCCGTCTTCGCTCAGCTGGACTCAGCAAGATGCTAAGTCCGTTCCATTCCAACTTATAACCAGCTCCAAGGGACCCCATTCCCAAGGAGCTAATACCTAGCTCTCCCACCCCTTGTGGAGGCTACCAACCAGCCTTTTTCATGCCTTTGTCTTAAAATTGATGACGCTAGCAGCCCCGCCCAACAGCTGTGACAGGATAACCACCAAAAGAAAAAGAGGAGGGAGGGAAAATCTCTGCATAATACTGGCTAAAATTTTGCCCGGTGGTTAGTAAAATCAGCTGGGTGGTGCATCCGCTAACAAGGTCCTGAGGAAAACACTGATAGTATTTAACAATATAATACATATACAGGGAGTGCAGAATTATTAGGCAAGTTGTATTTTTGAGGATTAATTTTATTATTGAACAACAACCATGTTCTCAATGAACCCAAAAAACTCATTAATATCAAAGCTGAATAGTTTTGGAAGTAGTTTTTAGTTTGTTTTTAGTTATAGCTATTTTAGGGGGATATCTGTGTGTGCAGGTGACTATTACTGTGCATAATTATTAGGCAACTTAACAAAAAACAAATATATACCCATTTCAATTATTTCTTTTTACCAGTGAAACCAATATAACATCTCAACATTCACAAATATACATTTCTGACATTCAAAAACAAAACAAAAACAAATCAGTGACCAATCCATGGATTCTGTCAGTGTTTTGATCTGTTCACCATCAACATTGCGTGCAGCAGCAACCACAGCCTCCCAGACACTGTTCAGAGAGGTGTATTGTTTTCCTTCCTTTTAAATCTCACATTTGATGATGGACCACAGGTTCTCAATGGGGTTCAGATCAGGTGAACAAGGAGGCCATGTCATTAGATTTTCTTCTTTTATACCCTTTCTTGCCAGCCACACTGTGGAGTACTTGGACGCGTGTGATGGAGCATTGTCCAGCATGAAAATCATGTTTTTCTTGAAGGATGCAGACTTCTTCCTGTACCACTGCTTGAAGAAGGTGTCTTCCAGAAACTGGCAGTAGGACTGGGAGTTGAGCTTGACTCCATCCTCAACCCGAAAAGGCCCCACAAGCTCATCTTTGATGATACCAGCCCAAACCAGTACTCCACCTCCACCTTGCTGGCGTCTGAGTCGGACTGGAGCTCTCTGCCCTTTACCAATCCAGCCACGGGACCATCCATCTGGCCCATCAAGACTCACTCTCATTTCATCAGTCCATAAAACCTTAGAAAAATCAGTCTTGAGATATTTCTTGGCCCAGTCTTGACGTTTCAGCTTGTGTGTCTTGTTCAGTGGTGGTCGTCTTTCAGCCTTTCTTACCTTTGCCATGTCTCTGAGTATTGCACACCTTGTGCTTTTGGGCACTCCAGTGATGTTGCAGCTCTGAAATATGGCCAAACTGGTGGCAAGTGGCATCTTGGCAGCTGCACGCTTGACTTTTCTCAGTTCATGGGCAGTTATTTTGCGCCTTGGTTTTTCCACACGCTTCTTGCGACCCTGTTGACTATTTTGAATGAAACGCTTGATTGTTCGATGATCACGCTTCAGAAGCTTTGCAATTTTAAGAGTGCTGCATCCCTCTGCAAGATATCTCACTATTTTTGACTTTTCTGAGCCTGTCAAGTCCTTCTTTTGACCCATTTTGCCAAAGGAAAGGAAGTTGCCTAATAATTATGCACACCTGATATAGGGTGTTGATGTCATTAGACCACACCCCTTCTCATTACAGAGATGCACATCACCTAATATGCTTAATTGGTAGTAGGCTTTCGAGCCTATACAGCTTGGAGTAAGACAACATGCATAAAGAGGATGATGTGGTCAAAATACTCATTTGCCTAATAATTCTGCACTCCCTGTACATAACACAGTATATATACATGTACAATATACCCACAATGCCCCAGCTCCTTTAGGTCCTAGTTTCACTACTGTATTGTAAAAAAGGGGTTACATTTTTGGTTTACACATGTACATTGTATTGTCATTCAATACTGTCTAAAGCACAGGTTTCTGGATGACCTTGGGTGAGAGCAGGTAAAATAACCATGTTTACTAATAAGCTGATTATTTCACCTGTGCTCTAGTTCAGATATCTTCAAAATGTGGTCTGTTAGGGAGGCCTGAGTACAGGTTTGAAAACCAGTGGTCTAAAGGGAACATTTACATTCCACCTTCTATGCTGCTTTTAACATTCCGCCAGTATGAGAGAAGCATCGCCACCCACAGAGAAGTATAGTAAAATGCTGCTTGGTGACACAGCCTTCATACACTGAGTTCAGCCCTTTATAAAATTTCACAGCCAACCGCAATTAAAATACAGATCCCTCTTCCATGCTAATTTGCACTGGTATTACAAGTTAAAAGGTATAGCTTACTGCAAGCAAAACGAAACTGTGTGTGATATAATATTTAGCTGAACTTCAGACCTGACGTAACCTGTAAGGGTTAAAAAAAAAGTTGCACTCTAGGAATGTGACCCAATGTAACTGGCTCCTGCCATTAGGCACCCAGGCACCCCAGGAAAGTGGTCCTTGCGCGCCAACATGCGTCCAGGTACCCAGGAAAGTTGCACCTGCTTGCCAATAGACACCCAGGCCAGAAAGTGGCCCCTGCTCATAAACAGACTCTCAGGCACCCAAGCACATGGCCCCTGCTAGCCAATAGGTGCCCAGGTACCCAGAAAAGTGGCCCCTGCTCGCCAATAAGTGCAAAGGCACCTTTGGGAAAGTGGTCCCTGCTTGCTAATAGGCCCCAAGTGCCCCGGAAAAGTGTCCCCTGCTGGCCAATAGGCACTTAGGTACCCCAGGAAGTTGCCCCTGATAGCCAATAGGTGCCCAGACACCCTGCGAAAGTGGCCCCTGCTCTCCAAAAGGCGCACAGGCACCCTAATAACGTGGCCCCCTGCTAGCCCAATTGATGCACAATAACGTTGCCCCTGCTAGTAAATAGGAGCCCAGGCAAAGTGGCACCTGCTTGCCAATAGGCTACCAGGCACCTGGGAAAGTGGCCCCTGCTCAGTATAACGCTGGTATATCAGAGTCTACCAGCTGACTCACACCAAAGAACAGGATCCACAGTCCAGCAAAGGATATGAGATCCCGAAATGAAGCTCACAAACCAAAAAAATATATAATTTAAAATATCCCAAGGCAAGGGATATATTTTATTAATTTTATTTAATATTTTGGGATATTTTAAATTATATATTTTTTTGGTTTTTAGCTTCATTTCGGGGTCTCATATCCTTTGCTGGACTGTGGATCCTGTTCTTTGGAGAGAGTCAGCTGGTAGACTCTGATATACCAGCTTGCACTACATTATAGTGCGCAGCATATGTGAGTATTCCATCACAGAAGGGGCACATATTGGGGGCTTTGAAAGCATTAGTGATCATCTGCACCATTGGAGTCTCCCTGTTCCCCTCCCCTTTTTTGCTCTTTCATCCCAGACTCAAGATTATATCGAATCTGGTGGGAGCTAGCTGGTGGGCTCTGAATACTCCAGCCTGCAAGAATAGCACTGCATTATAGTGCGCTACATTTGTGAGTACCCATTTACTTGTAAGGGGATCATTTCTGGGGAAGATCTAGCTGTGTTTTAACATTCTGCACCATTGGAGCGCCTTCTCTTTCATTTTTTTTCTCATACTAACAGGGGATTTTAATATGATATGGGACCCTAATATTGTCAGAAAAAACAGTAAATGTAAACAACAGACTTCCAACGCAACACACCTCTCGGACAAATTTAGACAAGCCATCACCCAATTTAACTACTATGACATGTGGAGATTCCTATACCCTAAAGATAGGGATTACACTCACTTTTCCGACCCACAAAGCACATACACTAGGCTGGACCATATTTTCTGCTCTGCGGACACTCTAGATTCAGTAAAAAGTGCTAAAATATCTCTGTGCTCTTTGTCAGATCATGACTTTGTCACAACAGATCTTAATTTGACAGAAAATCCTGGCACAAAATACTGCTGGCGCCTTCCCCATCATGTCCTCTCGGACCTTCCTTTCAGAGAGGAACTTAGAAAAGATATTATGTTTTACTCTCACACGAATGATAACAAACTGGTTCATGATTATACACTTTGGGAAGCTGCTAAGGCCACTCTCAGGGGTTTCATCAATAGGAGACAAGCCCATTTGAAAAAACAGTCCGGTCTACCCCTATCCCAATCCCACATTGAGTTACGACGCCTAGAACTCACTAACCGGTCCACGCCCTCAGTCTCCATCACAGACTAAATCACAAAACTTAGAAACCATATTTGTCAACTAGAGTTAAGGCGCACCCAATCCAATCTCCTGAAGCTGAAACAACTCTTCTACTATAAGAGTAATAAAGCGGATATACCCTCTTAGCCAATAAATTAAGACACAGGACAAGCACTACTAGAATTCACCACATACATTCTGGGAATCAGACTTATCAATTACCTTCGCAAATAGGCACATGTTTTGCAAAATTTTATTCAAGCTTATATAATATAGAAGAGACAGCAGGACACACATCATCTACCTCTTCAGACATTCAAGCATTCCTAGAAACCCTGAAGTTGCCAACTCCCCTAGATGAACATTGCGAGTCCCTTATGGCTCCTTTTACACGCAGATAAATTAAAGGTGTCATTAAAATCATGAAAGCCTTCAAAACCCGAGGCCCTGATGGGTTTCCGGCGTTTTTCTATAAAACATACCTTAATGAACTCTCACCTTTATTTCTTAGGTTTTTCAACCTAGCTAAAGAGGAAGGCAAATTTTCTAGTGAATTCTTAGAAGCTACGATCATAACCATTTCAAAGCCCCTAAAGGATCCGTCCCTCTGTTATAGGCCAATCTCTCTCATGAACTTAGATGTCAAAATCTATGCCAAATTATTAGCCAATCGCATATCCCTATTGCTCCCCTATCTTATTGACCTAGACCAGGTGGGGTTTATACCCAATCGCGAAGCCTCAGATAACACTAGGCGGTTATTCAATATCCTTACCGAATCTACCAGACTGAATAGGCCTTTCTCTGTCATCTCGTTGGATGCAGAGAAGGCTTTTGATCGAGTCCGCTGGAGTTACCTATCGGAGGTTCTTAAAACTTTCGGATTCCCAGAGAAAACCCTGGTAGTGGTTCAAGCGCTATATTCTACTCCCACAGTGACAGACAAACTTTTAGGGTACCATTCGCCCCTAATCTCCAATGGAACCAGACAGGGCTGTCCCCTCTCGCCCCTGTTGTTTGCCTTGGCAATTGAACCCCTAGCAGAAAAAATTAGATCGGACAAACAGATAGATGGAATTACTCTACATGGCAAAACGCACAAAATAATTATTTTTGCTGACGATGTCACAATTTTCCAACGTCCTCACTTCCTAAGCTTAAAGATATTCTTGAATCCTTTGGACATATGTCCTTTTATAAATTGAACTTAGTCAAAACCGAAATTTTGACATGGGGTATGCCTCAAACTGTCCAACGCCTCAAAACCCAATACAAGGTAAATTGTGTTAACAACTTTGTCACGCACATAGGGGTTAAGATTTCAAATAACATACTGCAGATAATCAAAGACAATTACCTCCCCCTGCTGTCTGAGCTACGTACCCTAAAGGAGAAATGGGACTATACACATATCTCCTGGATAGGGAGACTAACAGCCCTCAAAAAGCCCTTTTTGCCCAAACTAACTTGCTCCACCAATTTCAAAGTGAGTTTACCAAATACATCTGGCAACATAAACCTCCTAGAGTGGCCCATACAATTTTACAGAGCACCCTCCACCGAGGAGGGATAGCCTCCCCCTCTATTTTCCATTACTACGAAAGGGCGATGTTAACACATATCTCTCAATGGGGACAACAAAATCCCCCAGCAAATAGAAAGTTATAGAACAGGCCTCTTTACCACACCACATACATTTACCAGACTTAATTTGGATCCCCCCTCAGTCCCGCCGAACCTTAAACATTACTAACCCCATAATTTGTGAGTGCCTTGCGATGTGGGACAAAATTAGACATTATCCTCACATAGCCCCACACCCCTCTCCGATTAACTCTCTCTCTCTCTTGAACACATAAGACAAAATCTTTTTTTACTAGTTTGGGTTTTAAACCTGAACTGTCAAGCCCTCGCACATTGTGGGAAACCATATGGCAACAGGGTAATAGATTACGCAAACCTTTGTCTTTACTCTACTCTCTCATAGGTCATACAGACTGTGAAAATAAGCCACCTCACCTGCACAAATGGGAGCTATACCTCAACACTACTATCTCCCAACAAATCTGGCAATCTAATCTAACCCTCACTAAAAAAGCATTACATTGTGTTACATTATTTGAGACCTACTACAAGCTACTAACACACTGGTACTAGACTTGCTAAAATGTATGGCTCTACCTCGCCTATGTGCTGGCGTGACTGTGGATATGTAAGAGACACAATGCATATCTGGTGGGAATGTCCCAAACTTATACCTTTATGGAACTCCTGTTTTTGTGTGTTATTTGGACTGGGTATAACCCCCCCCCAAGACCCCCTCCAATGCTCTCCTCCATATTGGAACCCATACCCTCCCTAAGCACCAAGCATATTTATGTATATATCTTCTAACCGCGGTTAAAGCGGCAATTGCCAAGTCTTAGAAAAATACGTCTCCTCCAAGTTGGCCCATGATGCCTAATTCAATGGCATATATCTACACAATGGAGAAAGATATATTCTACATTCTAAACAGGTCAGACCTATTTGAGCTTATCTGGGCAGATTGGGGAGCAAGATATGATGCTTCCTTGGCACCTAATGCCATGGTTAATACCTAAAGCTTGTGTACTGGGCGATACTGACCCTACCTACTTTGACCCTTTCTTCCCCCCTTCTTTCTCACCTCACTCCATCCTTTCCTCTCCTACCTTCCTCACCCTTTTTCACTACCCAAAATCTTAGATGATATTACTTCTATGTATGACATATATGTGATCCCTACTTACTATTTGTACAGTTTTTACATGTTTGAATTTAGGGGCCTGCGAGCCCCCTACATTTCTATGCCTATTGACTTTTTGTGTCAGATTACAATTTTTGCCTCAATAAAAGTTTTTGAAAGTTAAAAAAAAAATATCTGTGTAACTGTATTGTGTAATTTATTTTTTATGTGTTTTGTGACACTTTTTAGTTTTGCGATACAGTTAACCAGAGCTCTGAGGTTGCGGTAATCATTCTAGCGTAAATCACAATTGAGCTCATGCATTCGCATTTACTTTCAACTTGTAATACAAGAGCAATTTAACTTGCTCACAAACAAACACGAAAACCCGATATTGCTTGCACACAAACAATAGCGCATCACTCGTAATCTGGCCATAAGCATTTTAAAACCCTTATTAACTGCAGATCATGCTCTATAATTTAAGTACCCATGATGGGACTAATTCCCACATTCCCCACATTACAAGTTTTATATGTTTTATTCTCTAGATCTTAATGAGTTTCTAAACTCTTCATTATTTGAGAATTTCTATTATTCATGTTTTGTTTGGTTGAATGTTCAATGGTTTATCGATGTCCATCATAACTTTTGTAGTACCTTGCACCTATATAACTATGCTTTTTCTTAATTTTTTTTACCTGAATGCATTGCAGAGAAAAACGTTATTTAAATGTGATAACCATGGGCGTATTTTGGCCTAGGCAAATGAGGCACTTGCCTAGTGCGGCTGATTGGGAGGGGGGCAGCACTTTTTTGTGGCTATATTTGTAGAAGTATTATACAGGTATATAATGGGCGATTTTGCCCAAAGAGCTTACATTCTTTAATTCATTCATGCTGCTCTGTTGGCTTTTAGCACTTAGTATTGTGTTTTGGAAAGTATTGTTTGAAGAAATCTGTGTTTGTTTTTATATATTTACTGCATTAATAGATGTGTGCGTGTCTGTGTATGAGTATATGTGTATGTGCGTGCAAATGTGTATAAATCTGTGTGTGTATGGGTGTGTATGTGTCTGTGTGTGAACATTTATTTTGGAAAAGCCATAAAAAAATTCACATTACTCCCTGACCAAAAAGGCCTAAAACACACAAAACCTAAATACGCCACTGGTGATAACGCTTAACACTAAAGGCCTGAACTCTCCTTCTAAAAGACACTCTGTAGCAATAGATATTAATTGCAAAGATAATAGTATTATTATGCTTCAGGAAACCCATATTAAAGCGGGTAAAGAACCAAAAACCTTTAAATAAAAATTTGGTCAATGCATCTACTCTTCCAACTCCTCTAAAACAAACATAGTTGGTATTATTATAAGACACAATATCCCGTTCAAGGTAATAGAATCCCATAAAGATAAAGAAGGTAGGATTTTAGCATTAATAGGTAAATTATATGGGAAAGTGATCAGATCAAGGGACAGTCTACTGAGCCGCATCACGCCTTAACACACTCAAAGCCACTTCCATTTTATCCTGAAGTAAAAAGAGAGAAAGAAGGTGCCCCAAAAGAGGGGGGAGAGAGAGAGCAAAAGAGGGAAGAGAGAGACAAAAAGAGGGGAGAAAGAGCAAAAGAGAGGGGGGAGAGAAAGAGAGCAAAAGAGAGGGGGAGAGAGAAAGAGAGCAAAAGAGAGATGAGAGAGAAAGAGAGCAAAAGAGAGATGAAAGAGAAAGAGAGCAAAAGAGAGATGAGAGAGAAAGAGAGCAAAAGAGAGATGAGAGAGAAAGAGAGCAAAAGAGAGATGAGAGAGAAAGAGAGCAAAAGAGAGGTGATAGAGAGAAAGAGAGCAAAATAGACGGGGAGAGAGAAATAGAACAAAAGAGAGGAGAGAGAGAGAGCAAAAGAGAGGGGGAGAGAGAAAGAGAGCAAAAGAGAGGGGGAGAGAGAGAGCACAAAAGAGAGAGGGGAGAGAGAGCGCATAAGAGGGGGGGGAGAGAGAGAGAGCAAAAGAGAGGGCGGTGAAAGAGCAAAAGAGAGGGGGGAGAGAGAGCAAAGGGCGGGACCGCTGTACTACAAAAAAATGGCCCGTGTGCACAAGCTTTAGGACTAGTCAGATAATAAATGACATCGTCATGACAAAACAGCGGTGGTTCATATATATAAAAGAAGCAATAATAATAATAATAATATAATAATATATGTGTGTGTGTATATATATATATATATATATATATATATACACTGTATATATATATATATATATATATATATATATATATATATATATATATATATATATATATATATATATATATATATATACAGGGAGTGCAGAATTATTAGGCAAGTTGTATTTTTGAGGATTAATTTTATTATTGAACAACAACCATGTTCTCAATGAACCCAAAAAACTCATTAATATCAAAGCTGAATATTTTTGGAAGTAGTTTTTAGTTTGTTTTTAGTTTTAGCTATTTTTGGGGGATATCTGTGTGTGCAGGTGACTATTACTGTGCATAATTATTAGGCAACTTAACAAAAAACAAATATATACCCATTTCAATTATTTCTTTTTACCAGTGAAACCAATATAACATCTCAACATTCACAAATATACATTTCTGACATTCAAAAACAAAACAAAAACAAATCAGTGACCAATATAGCCACCTTTCTTTGCAAGGACACTCAAAAGCCTGCCATCCATGGATTCTGTCAGTGTTTTGATCTGTTCACCATCAACATTGCGTGCAGCAGCAACCACAGCCTCCCAGACACTGTTCAGAGAGGTGTACTGTTTTCCCTCCTTGTAAATCTCACATTTGATGATGGACCACAGGTTCTCAATGGGGTTCAGATCAGGTGAACAAGGAGGCCATGTCATTAGATTTTCTTCTTTTATACCCTTTCTTGCCAGCCACGCTGTGGAGTACTTGGACGCGTGTGATGGAGCATTGTCCTGCATGAAAATCATGTTTTTCTTGAAGGATGCAGACTTCTTCCTGTACCACTGCTTGCAGAAGGTGTCTTCCAGAAACTGGCAGTAGGACTGGGAGTTGAGCTTGACTCCATCCTCAACCCGAAAAGGCCCCACAAGCTCATCTTTGATGATACCAGCCCAAACCAGTACTCCACCTCCACCTTGCTGGCGTCTGAGTTGGACTGGAGCTCTCTGCCCTTTACCAATCCAGCCACGGGACCATCCATCTGGCCCATCAAGACTCACTCTCATTTCATCAGTCCATAAAACCTTAGAAAAATCAGTCTTGAGATATTTCTTGGCCCAGTCTTGACGTTTCAGCTTGTGTGTCTTGTTCAGTGGTGGTCGTCTTTCAGCCTTTCTTACCTTGGCCATGTCTCTGAGTATTGCACACCTTGTGCTTTTGGGCACTCCAGTGATGTTGCAGCTCTGAAATATGGCCAAACTGGTGGCAAGTGGCATCTTGGCAGCTGCACGCTTGACTTTTCTCAGTTCATGGGCAGTTATTTTGCGCCTTGGTTTTTCCACACGCTTCTTGCGACCCTGTTGACTATTTTGAATGAAACGCTTGATTGTTCGATGATCACGCTTCAGAAGCTTTGCAATTTTAAGAGTGCTGCATCCCTCTGCAAGATATCTCACTATTTTTGACTTTTCTGAGCCTGTCAAGTCCTTCTTTTGACCCATTTTGCCAAAGGAAAGGAAGTTGCCTAATAATTATGCACACCTGATATAGGGTGTTGATGTCATTAGACCACACCCCTTCTCATTACAGAGATGCACATCACCTAATATGCTTTATTGGTAGTAGGCTTTCGAGCCTATACAGCTTGGAGTAAGACAACATGCATAAAGAGGATGATGTGGTCAAAATACTCATTTGCCTTATAATTCTGCACTCCCTGTATATATATATATATATATATATATATATATATATATATATATATATATATATATATATATATATATATATATATATATATATATATATATATGGTTATGGTTGTTATTATATGTATGCTTGATACTATTATTATTACTGTTACTATTATATGAACCACTGCTGTTTTGTCATTACAAATTTCAAAGATAAAAGATAAAAAAGGTGATTTTATCTTTATTCAGGAATCATATTTCTTGCAAGGTAGAGAGCCAAAAAGCTTTAAATACAAATTTGGAGACGTATTTTATTCATCTAGCCACATTAACACCAACTGATTTGGTATACTAAACAATGTATCCCCTTCTATTTAATTACCCTAATTAAAGACAAAGAGGGCAGATTTTTAATAATGGTGGGCGAATTATACAATACAATTGTTACTCTGTCTTGTGCTTATGCCCCCAATACTAATCAGGATACATTTTTAAATTATTTTTCTGAAAAAAAATCTTGAAGTCTCAAAAGGTTTATTGATATTAAGAGGGGATTTTAATATTTCTCTGATTGATAATTCAACTGGTACTTCCTCCTAATAAAGTAAAGCACAATTTATCTATCCATGATGTATGGAGGGTTCTACATCCCAAAACACAGGAGTATAATTTTTTCTCCTTCCCTCACTCAAGATTCTCCTGCATTGATTACATCTTTATGGATGTCTCCTGCCTGTCCATAGTAGCTCATGCATCTATATTACTTGCAACATGGACAGACAACTATATAGTAAGTTGTTCTGTAGACTGGGCCTCAGCCCCATTTACCTCGATGTGAACCGAGAGATTACAACCCTTTCTACCCTAACCACTTCACATGCAGTTCCCCACTGCACAGCTCTTTCTCCATCTGGATGGGGCCTTTTTCCTGTGGACTTTACCGCACAGTCGGAGACTTCTATTACTAAATCTCCTCCGGCGCAGGAACCCTCCTTTAGATTAAAAATTGAACATCTGCGTTTTTTACTGAAGGAGGTTCTGTCTACGCTAGAAGTTCCAGAGGCCAAGCTACCTGAGGAACAGGACAGTCCCACAAATTTTTCCGGACCCAGTTCGTATGGCGAACATTATAAGTAACAAATGGGAAAGAATTGGAACATCCTTTTCTCCCTTGGCTACTTTTAAAAAATTAGAGCTGTTGGGCTCCATTTCTAAGGTGGATGGTGCCATTTCGATGCTAGCTAAGCATACTACTATCCCTCTTGAGGATAGCTCTTCCTTTAGAGAACCTATGGATAAGAAGTTGGAAACTTTCCTAAGGAGAATGTTCCAACCTACTGGTGCGACTCCCTCTCAGAACTTATCGAGGTGGAATATCCACTCGAGGATATTCAGGAGCGAATCAAAGCTTTAAGAGGAGCTAATTTTTTCATCTGTGATGCAAATATGCAGATTATTCCCCTGAATGCTAAGGATTCAGGTTTTGCAGTCCTAGCCCGCAGGGCTCTCTGGTTCAAGTCTTGGTCTGCAGATATGACTTCTAAATCCAGACTCCTTTCTCTTCCTTTCAAGGATTTTATTTGGACCAGGTCTGGACTCCATTATCTTTATGGTTACTGGAGGGAAAGGTGCCTTCCTACCTCAGGATAAGAAAAACAGACCTAAGGGATGGCAGTCCTGTAATTTTTGCTCCTTTTGTTTGGACAAATCCCAACAATCTCAATCTTCATCCAAACCCGAGCCGCCCAAGAGCACTTAGAAGCCTGTTCAGTCCTGGAACAAGTCCAAACAGACAAAGAAGCCCGCCTATAACAAATCGCCATGAAGGGGCGGCCCACGTTCCGGGATCGGATCCAGTAGGGGGCAGATTGGTGCTTTTCTCAGACGCTTGGTTTCAGGATGTTCAGGAGCCTTGGGTTCTGAAGGTCATATCTCAGGGATACCGGATGGGATTCAAATCTCAGCCGCCCAGGGGCAGATTCCTACTCTCCAGACTGTCTACCAGAGAAGAGGACAGCCTTTTTAGATTGTGTACGGGATCTAGTCTCTTTAGGAGTAATTGTCCCAGTACCTGCATCAGAAAGAGGTCTGGGGTTCTATTCAAACCTCTTTGTGGTTCCCAAAAAGGAGGGAACATTTCGTCCAATTCTAGACTTGAAGTGCCTAAACAAATTTCTAAATGTCCCCTCCTTCAAGATGGAGACTATAAGATCAATCCTTCCCCTGGTTCAGGAAGGACAGCTTATGACTACCATAGATCTGAAGGATGCATACCTTCACGCTCCGATCCACAGGGAACATTTCCAGTTCCTGACATTCGCCTTTCTGGATCAACACTTCCAGTTCATAGCACTTCTGTTTGGCTTAGCTACTGATCCAAGGATATTTATGAAGGTTCTGGGGGCTCTTCTAGTGGTTGCCAGAATCCGAGGTATAGCAGTAATGACTTACCTGGACAATATCTTGGTACAGGTACCATCTTTTCGTCTAGCAAAGGATCACTCAGAACTTCTTCTAAGTCTTCTTTGGTCACATAGATGGAAGATAAACTTGGAAAAGAGTTTGCTTACTCCAAATACCAGAGTGAATTTCCTGGGCACAGTTATAGACTCAGTGTCCATGAAGATTCTAACAGATCAGAGACGTTGCAAGTTAACAACAGCATGTCTTGCCCTCCAGGCCTCCATGAGACCTTCGGTGGCCCAGTGTATGGAGGTGATTGGACTCATGGTGTCTTTTATGGACATCATTCCCTTTGCCAGATTCCATCTCAGACCTTTACATCTATGCATGCTGAGAAAATGGAACGGTGACCATTCCGATCTGTCTCAAAAGATAATTCTGGACAGCCTGTCAAGAGACTCGTTCTCTTGGTGGCTCTGTCAAGATCACCTGTCCCAAGGCACGTGTCTCTTGAGACCGTCTTCGGAGATTGTGACTACGGATGCCAGTCTATCCATCTGGGGAGCCAGTAAGGCACAGGGGCTGTGGACTCAGGAGGAGTCCACTCTTCCGATCAATATCTTGGAACTCCAGACAATCTTCAATGCCTTGAAGGCTTGGCCCCTCCTGGTTTTGTCCCAGTTTATCAGATTCCAATCAGACAATATAACTTCAGTAGCCTACATCAACCATCAGGGAGGAATGAAAAGTTCCTTAGCGATGAGAGAAGTATCTCAAATCCTAGAATGGGCGGAGGCCCACAACTGTTCACTGTCAACGATCTACGTTCCCGGGTGTGGACAACTGGGAAGCAGACTTCCTCAGCAGGCAATCCTTTCACCCAGGGGAATGGTCTCTACACCCAAGGTCTTTGCAGAGATATGCAGCAGATGGAGGATACCAGAGATAGACCTCATGGCCCCCCATCTCAAAGCCAAACTTTCCAAGTACGGGTCGAGATCGAGGGATCCTCAAGCTGTTCTAATAGATGCCAGAGCGGTTCCATGGAGGTTCAGACTCATATATCTCTTTCCTCCATTACCTCTTTTCACTCGTGTGGTGGCACGCATCAAACAAGAGTAAGCATCAGTGATTCTAATTGCTCTATCCTGGCCATATCTGGTGGGGATGTCCTCATCTCCTCCGTGGAGGTTACCTTGTCACAGGGACCTGCTGATACAGGGTCCTTTCCTTCATCAAAATCTAGATTCTCTGAGGCTGACTGCGTGGAGATTGAACGCTTAGTCTTAGCCAGGAAAAGTTTCTCTGAGCATGTCATCGACACTTTGATTCTAGCTTGTAAGCCAGTTACTCGATGCATCTACCATAAGGTGTGGCAGACTTACCTGTACTGGTGTGAGGAGCATAATTTTTCTTGGCATAAGGTTAAAGTTTCCAGAATTTTATCTTTTCTTTAGGAGGGTCTATGTGCTAGTTCCCTGAAGGGACAGATATCCGCCCTGTTGGTGTTGCTGCACAAAAGATTAGCTGAGTATCCAGATGTGCAGTCCTTTGTTAAGGCCCTGACTAGGATCAGACCTGTGTTTAGAAGGATGGCTCCACCATGAAGTCTCAATCTTGTTCTACGTTTGTTGAAGCAGGCTCCGTTTGAGCCCATGCATAATGTTGACATTAAACTGTTATCTTGGAAGGTTTTGTTTCTATTGGCTATTGCCTCTGCTCGCAAAAGTCTCCAAGATTTCTGCCTTCAATGTGACCCACCTTACCTTGTTTTTCATGCCGATAAGGCGGTTTTATGTACTAAGTTAGGTTTCCTTCCTAAGGTGGTGTCAGATACCAACATTAATCAAGAAATTGTTGTTCCTTCCTTGTGTCCCAATTCTTCAACGAAGGAGTGTTTGCTTCAGAATCTAGATGTGGTTCGTACCTTGAAGTTCTACCTTCAGGCTACTAAGGAGTTCAGACAATCTTCATCTTTGTCATTTATGCGGGTAAACTTAGGGGTCAGAAGGCCACTACGTCTTCCCTGTCTTTCTGGTTGAGGAGTGCAGCTTTCGGGAGAAAGGTTTTGCAAGCTGTGGTGCCCTCAGATTAGGGTCCGCCTCTTTTTTGTTCCCTCCCGTTATTCCTTCGTCCTCTGGAGCTTGGGTATTGTTTTCCCAACAGTAAGGAATGAAGTCGTGGACTCTACCTACCAGGAAAGAAAGGAATTTATCTGGTAAGCATACATTTTGTTTTCTTTCCATAAGTCCATGACTTCATTCCTTACTGTTGGGAAAACAATACCCAATCTCCAGAGGAAACTGAGGGATAATTAAGCCTTTGGCTGGGGTGTCTTTGCCTCCTCCTGGTGGCCAGGGGTTGTATTTCCCACCAGTAAGGAATGAAGTTGTGGACTCTCCCTGCCAGGAAAGAAAGGAATTTATCTGGTAAGCATAAATTTTGTTTTTCTTTAGTGGTAACCCAAATTGTGCTTAAAGTTGAAATTCGAGATTGCATTTTTGCATTGCCCCATAAAATTCAATGAAGAAAAAAAAAGTGGAAAAAAAAAACTAACACCGACTCTCTCACGTAAACACTATAGCATTTTCGCAATTGCGCTAAACCAACATGAAAATATGAATATTTCATATTACAATGTTCTTAACAAAACGGAATATGTTCTATTTATCTTATATATCTACATATATCTGATTTTTTTTGCACATATATATATATATATATATATATATATATATATATATATATATATATATATATACAGAGAGAGAGAGAGAGAGAGAGAGAGAGAGAGAGAGAGATGATTATATATAGGTATAGCTATATACAGATATATATATATATAGGAATGTCTATTTAAAAATATTTAGAACGTTTTGTGCAATGTGCAGAACACCTGAGATCTCGTATCTTTGAGCCCTTATAACTTTTTTGTGCAATATTTTTTTCAATAATTTTTATTAGACGGTGTTTTTATGAGTGCAAGTCTACTTTGTATTGTATTTTTTATGTGTTTTGGGCAAAGTTTTAGTTTTGAAAAACAGTTAACCACAGTTCTGAGATTGCGGTAAGGATTGATTGCGATTGGGATTTCGCTCAACTTGTAATATGAGCGCAATTAAAACTGCTTGTGAAAACACAATATCGCTTGCGCAAAAACGCTTGCACCTCACTTGTAATCTCGCCCTTGACGTGTAACCCTTGTAAAATTTGTTATGTCTTCATTGTTTCTCAGGTCGCTGACATTATTGTAATCTGTCTTTTTAATTGATTGTCATTGTCTACAATCGTAAATAAAAAAAATACTTAATTCCACTATACCACTCAAAAGGAAATCCCTAATGGGTTGATGAAAAAAACAACAACCCCCGTTTAAGACAGTAATAAGTAAAAGCTTTAAAATAATGTGTCTTAGCTCTATTCCCCTATTCCATTAAAAAAGTACCAAGCTATACTACATACCATATCTTTTCAAATATTAGACTATGGAAATAGTCTACAAGACATTGCTGCTTCTTATTTGAAAGAAGATGATGGTCAAAATTGTAACTTCACACCATAGAAAGAGGTCCGGTACATGTGGCAGTCCATGCCCACATGGGGTCAGCACTAAGGCAAATTTTCCAGGAGGTTACAGAATAGGGCAACAACTAGAATAACTCTGAAGAAAAAATCCCCAGGGGCAAAAACACAGGGAGTCTCTGGAGTAGCAAGCCAGGCCTGGCCAGTACCTAAATAAACAGAAGTCAATGCAGTTTAGCCCATGGATTGCCCTCATGTCAGATGTCAAGATTTCTTAAAGTACTGTTGACAGGAGAGGTGGCCTCCTAGTATAAAGCACCAGCTTATTCATAGCCACCACCCTTCGTGTATGACACTGCAATTGTTGTTTCAGCCTAGCAACCAGACAGTATTTATTGTAATAAGTAATTATTTTAATAGGTACTACTCACATATATAAATGTATATAACTTGTCTCTCCATGGCTAATACTCACCAGACCCCTCCCCTTTATGAAATGGACAGACCACACTCCCATATTTAGGGATATAAGTATGACCCTGCTCTTCATTGATTCTGGTCCAGGAAACTTTAAATGGATATCTTTAATTTTTTTTTCCATGATTCACAGAGTGTAACATTTTAAACAACGTTTCCATGTATTTCTATTATCAAATTTACTTAGTTCTGTTGGTATTGTTGAAAAGTAGGTAGGTTGGCAGTGGAGGTTCCAGAAACCTTATAATTGGGGCTTTGACAAACACAGCAAACACTCCTTGGGGGAGTCACTGATGTTTCATAGGTAAGCGTAATTACGGGTGTTTGATGGGTAGGGTCAGGGCCAGGGCTGGAGGAGGTGGAGTTGCAGGTGTTTTGAGGATAGAGCCAGGTGGTCAAGAGCAGTGGTTCTCAACCCAAGTGACCTCAAAGCCCGGTATCCACTTTAGCCAGATGTATCCAGAGTCCGGTAGTTTAAAAAATAAATAAATATATATGTCATAATAAAAATAATAATAATATATATATATGTCAGTAGGGTAAGAAAATATATACTTTTTTTGTTGTCAGTGAAAGGGTATGAGTTACTTTATTTACAAAGATGAACTGTACCTGCTGTGTGAGCAAGTCAGTCCAAAAAAAAGAATGCTTTTTTTTTTTTTTTTTTGGACTGACTTGCTCACACAGCAGGTACAGTTCATCTTTGTAAATAAAGTTTTTCATATGCTTACGCACTGCTCCTTAAGTGTTCAGGTATAAATCTTAAATCAAATTACTTCAAGTAAAAAATCAAAGTTAAGAGACAAAACACTTAGGCAGATAATTCTTTAAGCCTCAAATAATAAAGGTTCAAAACTTCTCCCTAAATAGGGTATGAGTTACTTACCTGCGGTGTCCAGTTCCAGTCCAATCTTCTCCTTGTCCTACCACTGAAATGCTGCTACATGTGCACAGCACACACGGGCATGTGCAATGGCACTCTAACAGGTCTGCCTGGTATTCCTTATGTGTGGAGCATTAGGCCAGTCAGAGCATGCAGCGAGGGGCATGTCAGTTCGGGGCCCACCAGCAGGGCCAGCATGGCCTGGTACTGGTTCGCGGTCTGGCTGTTGAGAAACCAGGGCCTAGAGGATTGTGTGGTCTGGCTCTTGTGGGACGTGGCCTGACTGAAAGGACAGAGATGAAGTCTAATTTTTACCCTCCTCCTCATTCCACTGGGGGTGCTTGCTCCCCTTTAGAACCACCGCTGTAGGTAGGTTTAGGATACTCATGAAGTCCATTGTCACAACACAGGATCTACCTTAAAGGGACATAAAACACAAAAGTTTTCTTTTGTGATTTAGACAGAGCATGCAATAAAAAAAAAGTCTCCAGTTTACTTCTATTATCAAATGTGCTTAATTCTCATGATATTCTATGTTGAAGAGATACCTAGGTAGGTAGTGTGCACATGTCTGGTGTACTACATGGCAGGAAAAATTGCAAACCTTTTTGCAAAACTACTGCCACACATGTGCATGTTTCTGAGCGCACCTAAGTGAGATACCAAGTGAAGAAAATGTGATAGTTGAAGTAAAATGAAAAGTTGTTTTAAATTGAATGCTCTGTCTCTGAATAATAAAAGAAACAATTTTGGTTTAATTTCCCTTTAACCTAAATAGACATAAATATGTCATGCAGTACATAGCCCATCGTACCACAGAATTTAGATCTGAATATATAAAGCCTGATTGCAAGAAAGTTACAGACATTAACACAGTAATAATCTCTGTTGGTGCCAATGGGAGGGAAGACAGGTGCCCGGCCCAGCAGCAAAGGTGGGAGGGAGCAGAGGGACCTTACACTATAGCAAATCCATTTTGAAGGGAGAGGGAGGGATGGGTTGATACACTGCGGAAGAGAAGAATTCAGTGTGGGGTGGGGGGCTACATAATAATCTTGGGAAGGTGGTGGGGGTATTGGCAGACAACTGTCAATACTTAAGATGGCTGCCACTAGTGAGAGGGTGACGGCTAGAGAGTTGTTTGGGAGGAAGGTGGGAGGTGTCAGGTGGGAGGGCAATCCCTACATTACAATACTATTACCCTTACCAGCTAATAAATTAACTCCTTCACTGCTCGGAATTTCAGAAGTGTGGTGTGCAGCTGCAAAGTCGTGCATGCCTTCTATTTTTGAACAATCCTAGGGAAGCTTTTACAATCATTTAGTTTATGACCAAACAAGCGGTATGTAAATAGTTTTAGTGAGAAACCCAAAGTTTGTGGAAAAGTTAACGTTTCATTTTATATGATGGCATTTGGCAGCAAAATGGTGGCATTAAATATACCTAAATGTGCCTAGATCAATACTGTGTCTACTTAAAAAATATATATATTGTTTTGATAGGTAAATAAAAAAAATCAAGGCTCTATTTCTGTTTAAATGGAGTGATTGCAAAAACGCTACAAATTCTCCAATATGTTTGGGCAAGTTCTTCTTTAAAATTCCTGGTAGCGAAGGGGTTAAATACTGGATGTTTTGATGGAGGCCCCTTTGAGCCTTGATGAGATGTTTCTCTCTTGCTCCTGATGCCTAATACCATATTCATGGCAGTAATCACTGCAGGTTGTAGTGTTTCTGAGCTTCACACTGTCTGGAGCCTTAGATGTTTGCCAATCAGATACTGCCAAGTTGGGGCAGATGGTTTTATCTTCTGTATTGTCTTTAAAAAACATGGATATTCACAGCATATTCTAATGGCTGTCTTTGATTATTTTCCCACCTATTTATTTTGGTACTGTTTAGTACTTAACTTGCTAGTAAGCATTAGCCAGACAGAGCCAACATAGATATTAATAATAAAATAATAGCAAATTCTATATTGTGGCTCAATTTCCTACATAATACTCACTAGTCTCCCCCTACCCCCATAATTTTGCACTCTCTCTATGAACAGAATTGATTGTAGGAAGGGAGAGTGGTAAGGGGGTCATACTTATATCCTTAGATATGGGAGTGGTCTGTTATGTGCTTCACATGAATTGGAGGAGTTATCCAGGGATAGGCGTCAAGGTATATAAACTGCTGTTATTTATTGTTACTTTCTAGTTGTGAGGCCCTAAATGTAATCCTCTTTTACACCTGGCAGGATTCTTAATATTGACAGGGATCTTTTATGTTTGCCAGTACTGAAGAAAATACCAGATATTTTCTCAGAAAAGAGTCAGTAAGATAATTCATATCCTGGTCCAGAATGAAGTGATGATCAGTCTGCTTGGCATAAAATACTGACAGATTAAGCTCAGTGAGGACATCTTGTGGCCATAAATTGAAACAACATAAGCTTCTACATAGAATTTGTAAATACAGTGTTTTATATTCTCTCTTAAATACAAAACATCCTCCAAAGAAGTCTCAAGCAACAAAGAGTATTGTATTTGTGGCCACACAACATAAGCATACAGTATTTAATTACAATCCTTCTGATCCTGTTTATCAACTGTTTTTTGAGTTCATATATGAGCTCTTACTGAGTAATCACAATCGCCTAGCTTACGAGTTGATCGCCGTAATGCAACCCCATTGATGTCTATGGGGGAACGAAAGTTACATTTAAACCTAGCACCCTAACATAATTCCCTAGTCTAAACACCCCTAATCCGCCGCTCCTGACATCGCAGACACTAATAAAAGTTGATAAAAACAAGAAAAAGACAGTGTATACAAGGTGCTGCAGTATTGTATATGGAATATACCTATACTGGTATTCGTCCTATATTATATAAAGTGAATCGCACAAATGTACCTATGTGCATAAAACAACATTCAACAGAAGTTTTAACAAGAATTATAAATATTCACAAAGCCTGCTTGTATCTGCCCCAGCATATAAGACGATTATCTTGCACAACCAAAAGTATGTCCGTAAGAGCAAATGTATACAAGATCCAATGTTAGTTGGTTCGGATTAATGGTGGCTGCTCCTTTAATAAAGTCCCATCATGAACTCTTATAGGAAAACTCTAAAAACAAGAAATCTAAGTGCAGATTATAAAACACCTTTAATAATATAGTGCCCTACTACAGAATCGCACTCACAATTTAAAAAGAATAAAGCAGCATTGTAACAACAGTTATTGAAACTGCAAACCCGCTCTGGCATTTTCTCATAGGGATGTAATTGCCCAGATTAGTGTATCAGCCAATCACGGGAAGGGGTGTGAAACCAGACGATCAATCAAGTGTCCTCAAACGAGTTACCGTCTTTACAATGGCTTGAAACTGGAAGTGTGTATTGACACATGTAGTAGATGAAGCCTGTATGACACGCTATCCACTTATCTGTGCACTAAATATCAAATAAAACAGCTGCGAGACCTAAAATTCTAAAATTTGCCCTCAGCTCACGTTATGCTCAATCAATTATACAAGCACAATATCATAGCCTCACAGGGACCTCATTAGCTCCTTCACTCAAATAAGTATTCTTATAATTTACTAAATTGTACGCTTCTTTTAGATAGTCATGTCTGTTTTGCACAACAATTCCACCTCCCTTATCCACACAACGGTATACCACGTCCATAATATTTGTTAGTATTTTTAGGGCGTCTCTCTCCCCTTTCGTGAGGTTATCACTTTTTATTTTGTTATTAACAAAAAGCTTATTGATATCCTCACATACCAGTTTGTTAAAAGTTTTAATGTACTCACTTTGCATATTTTGGGGATAAAATATAGATTTTCTTTTTAATGGGCAGTGTAACACATTCATAGATGTTTCCTCATGTACTGACATATTTAAGAGCTCCTCATCTGTAATACTCTCAGACTTTCTCATTATCCAGAAATTCTAAATTAGCCAGTGTAGCTGCATCATTCTCATTTAAGATTATATTGGTGGACCTATTAGTTTTATCATAGTACCTTTTTAGGGTTATTTTTCTGATGTATCTCTGAACATCAATAAAAAGTTTGAAATGATTAGGTTGAGTAACTGGCGCAAAATTGAGTCCCCTAGAAAGTAGTTTCATTTCATTATCACTAAAAATTTTGTCTGACAAATTAAAAATTAGTTTAGATCCCCTTTCTAGTTTCAGTTGTTTCTGTTTCTTTTTTTGCTGTTTGATGCCTCTAGTACCTCTGTATCTTCCAAAATGCGTTTTGGTTTCCTTGGGGTACTTAAAACATTTAGAGGTGCCTCCCCCATTCTGATCTTATTACCTGCTGACGCCAGGGGGGAGTACCTAAAAAATGATTTCCCTGTCTTTGTACATGTGAGGACCAGGGCTTAGACTGTTTCTCATAACTTTTACTATTTCCCCTAAATTTGGGTTTAGCCCCCTGTTGGTTTCACCTGAAGCTATTAAACCCCTGTTTTCCCTCAACATGGTTGCCCTCTGTAATGATGTGTATGCTTTATGTTATAGTTTAAGTTCAATAGTTATGCTTAGTTCACTCTGTGCACTACAAACAGTTAACATTTTAGTCATGTGATTGGAGGGGGCGGGCAGTTATTGTTAAGATGGATGCTGCTGAATAAAGTCTGTATTCCTGTTCTCTCTCCTTGCTGTTTGCTAATACATTATAAAGATCATCACATGGTACCAGAAGTAGGGTGAAAAGTGACATGGCAGCAAACAGCAGCACAAAGAACATTCCTTCTCTGGATTTAGAGTCAGGGAACATTTCTGACAATTGGTCAAAATGGAGGGAGCTGATTGAACTTGTGTTTGCAGGCCCAGATGCAGACAGATGGACTGATCAACAGAAGGCAGCACACTTTTTGATATGTGTGGGACAAAAGGGACGTGATGTATGCAGAGCCTGGCAGGCAAGTGGGGATATCACTGCAGATGACAAAAAAAAAACAGAGGTATTGTTTGCAAAGTTTGAAGCATACTGCAATCCAAGGAAAAACATCACAGTGCAGAGGAAAATGTTTTATGAGAGGAATCAGTGTGGAGGTGAATCTGTGGATGAATGGGTGACACAGCTGCGCTTGCTTGCCAAAGACTGTGCTTTTTATGATGCAGGTGATATGATAAAAGACCGTATTCTGATGGGCAGTAAGTTTAAAGAAGTTCAGGAAAAGCTGCTGCAGGAAGAAGATTTAAATCTTGAGAAAGCCATCAGGATTGCTAGAGCATATGAAATGTCAAGAAAGGACATGCAGGTACTGGAAGGAACACAACACCAGATCAGTGCTATAGAAAATCAAAGCAGCAGATACTGGCAAGAAAGAGGACACAAGGGGATAAAAGGCAAGTGGGACACTGGGACAAGTAACACACAAGCAACCTGTGGCTACTGTGGAAACATGCACAACAAAAATGCTGCCTGTCCTGCAAGGTGGCAGATATGTAATAAATGCAAGAAAAGAGGACATTTTGCCAGGGTGTGTAAACTGTTTTCACATATTGCAAGGACACAAACACAGGCTGTACACGCCATAGAGGACAATGATGACAATGCAGGGTTAGACTCAGATTGCACCCCAATATATCTTGCAGCAGTACAGAAATCACACAAGTCTGCAGATGAAGCAAATGTAACCCTACAGATAGGGGCTCACAAAACTCCAGTCACATTCAAAATAGATACAGGGGCACAAGTAAACTGTGTGCCAAGCCACACATACCTGGAACTCCTTAGAAATGAATTCCCCTTAGAGACTCAAGACCTACCAAAACTGTTGGGATATGGTGGTGAAAAGCTGAAAGTGATGGGTCGCTGCCATGCAAAATGTTTTTACAAGGGATCTGAAAAGGTCTTACAATTGTTTGTGATAGAAACAAAAGCCCCAGCAGTATTAGGTCTAAAAACAAGTAAAGATATTGGACTTGTAAAGATCATTATGGCTGTGGATGGTGGGTGCAGCGAACTGTCAAAGGACAACATTAAGCATGAGTACAGTGATCTATTCAAAGGCCTAGGGTGCCTCCCGGGGATTAGCCGCATACGTATAAAAGAGGGTGCACAGCCTGTCATTCATGCCCCAAGGAAAATACCTCTATCCCTTGAGGCTAAAGTCAAACAAGAACTAACTAGGATGGAGAAGTTGGGGGTAGTAAAAAAGGTCACAGAACCATCAGAATGGGTCAGTTCTATGGTTGTGGTAGAGAAGAAAAACACAGGCGCAATTCGTATTTGCATTGACCCACGTGATTTGAACAAAGTAATAATGAGAGAACACTACAAACTCCCCACCATAGATGATATAGCTCACAAGCTAGTAGGAGCAACAGTGTTTAGTGTACTAGATGCACAATCTGGTTACTGGCAATTGCGTCTTGATGAACCCAGCAGTCACCTGACCACTTTCAACTCCCCCTTTGGACGATGGCGTTTCACAAGGGTACCTTTCGGCATTGCTTCTGCTCAGGAGATATTTCAAAAGAAATCACATGAGTTGATTGCTGGTCTACATGGTGTTGAAGTAATAATTGATGATTTGCTGGTTTATGGAAAGGATCGTACAGAACATGACAAAAACCTTATTGCCTTACTCAAGCGGTGTCGGGAGAAAAATCTTAAACTCAATCCAAACAAAATGCAAATTGGGGTAGAAGAGGTTACATATTTTGGACACCTTCTAACCAAAGAGGGTTTAAAGCCTGATCCAAAGAAGATACAAAGGGATGCTATTTGGTCTTGGGACGCAAACATGGAAAAGACATTTGAGAAAGTAAAAAAACTGATCACTAAACATCCAGGGCCAATACTGAAATATTTTGACGTAAACTGCAACACTGTGCTTCAAGTGGATGCATCCCAGTTTGGGTTAGGTGCTGTGCTAATGCAACAAGGACATCCTGTTGCATATGCTTCACGAGCTCTGACAACAACACAAGCCAATTATGCTCAAATTGAGAAGGAGATGTTGGCCATTGTAAATGGATGTGAGAAATTTCACCAGTATATCTATGGTCGCCCAGTGGTTGTGGAAACTGATCACAAACCATTGGAGTACATCATGCAAAAACCACTATCTGCTATACCTCCACGCCTGCAGAGGATGGTTATGAAACTACAACAGTATGATCTCACAGTGAAATATAAACCAGGAAAGGAAATTCCGATGGCAGATACGCTGTCTAGGGTGTTTCCAGAAGGACATGAAGCACGGGATGAACCTGAATTGGAAGAACAGGTACATACAGTACTAGTAAATATTCCAATAGCTGATGTACGGCTGGAAAAAATTAGACAAGATACCAAACAAGATAAAGTACTAGAAAAACTAATTCGTGTCATGTGCAATGGCTGGCCAGAAAAACGAAAGAAGCTTTCTCCTGAGTTGCAGGGATTCTGGCCTGTGAGAAATGAACTATCCTTTCATACGGATATCATATTCATGGGTGACCGTATTGTTATTCCTAAATCACAGCAGGCAGAAATATTGGAGCAAATTCACCAGGGACATTTGGGCATTACTCTTTGTAAGCGCAGAGCACGGGATGTGGTTTACTGGCCTAATTTGGACCTTGATATTGAGACACTTGTGAAGACATGTGAAACCTGCCAGACATTTCAAAAAAACAATGCAAAAGAACCTCTCACACCATGGAACACTCCTTCACGGGCATGGCAGAGACTGGCCACAGATATTTTTCATTTTGAGGACAACCACTACCTGATAGTAGTAGATTACTACAGCAAATTCTTTGAGTTAGTACAGCTGAGAAATCTAAAAGCATCAGCAATCATATGGGCTTTCAAAACAATACTGTCGAGACATGGAGTGTGTGAAGAACTTGTGTCTGATAATGGCCCGCAATTCTCAAGTGCTGAATTCCAGTGCTTTCTGCGTGAATGGGGAGTCAGGCACAAACCAGTAAGTCCGTATCACTCACAGGCCAATGGTTTAGCTGAGAAGTATGTTGGCATAGCCAAATCCATTATCAGAAAAGCACAATCATCAGGGCAGGATGTGTACCTAGGCCTGTTAAACTATCGTGCAACACCCATGGAGGGTTTATGTTCACCTGCACAGCTGCTCATGGGTAGAGCACTGAGGACCACAGTGCCTATTGCACCACAGAAATTGCAGCCTCAGACTATCCCACAGGATCAGGTAACAGGTCAGAGGAACATAAACATGAAAAAGCAAAAGCTGTATTTTGACAAATCTACCAAGTTACTTGGTCCACTCAGGGCTGGGCAAGCTGTGAGACACAGAGTCACTGGGGATACATGGGAACCTGCTCGAATTGTCAGTGAAGCTAATTCACCAAGGTCATATATAATCAAAACCAAGTGTGGACAGAAACTGAGACGCAACAGGCGTCATCTTCGACCAGACACTGCAGCTGATACTCTACTCGAGGAACCAAGCAGCAATGACAATAAAGAGCAAAGCAATGAATGCACAGAATTCCCTAACATGGATGTAAAGTCTACTGAGGACTTTGAGGACAACATAAGTGTATCAGCTTGCGATAATGCTGGGAATGACTCTCAACCTGACACTGATTGTACTGCTAGTGAGCCAGCAGTTACTTTCTCTCGTTATGGTCGAGCTATTAAACCAAAAATATGGGAAGACTTTGTCTCATATTAAGTGTTTCATATTTGAAGGGGAAGATGTAATGATGTGTATGCTTTATGTTATAGTTTAAGTTCAATAGTTATGCTTAGTTCACTCTGTGCACTACAAACAGTTAACATTTTAGTCATGTGATTGGAGGGGGCGGGCAGTTATTGTTAAGATGGATGCTGCTGAATAAAGTCTGTATTCCTGTTCTCTCTCCTTGCTGTTTGCTAACATCACACCCTCCATTTCAAATCTATTGCTGGTCTTTACATTATAATGGTTCATATTCCCATTACCTTGATCTTAATTAAATTCATAATTATTTATATAATGTATTAAATCCAGCCATCTGAATGGAGATGGATGTCCAGACTTCAGGAACCATGAGTAGATATTCTGGGGTTAGTGATTTTTAGAGTTAGGTTTTTTATTTTGGGGGGTTAGCTGGGTGGTTGGTTTTTCTGGTGGGGGGACTTTGTATTTTTTCCAAGTAAAAAGAGCTGTTTAACTTAGGGCAATGCCCTACAAAAGGCCTTTTAAGGGCAATTGGTAGTTTATTGAAAGCTAGGGGGTGTTTTTATTTTGGGGGGCTTTTTAATTTTTTTAAGGCTATTAGATAAGGTGTAATTGTTTTTATTTTTGATAATTTCGTTTATTATTTTTTATTTTTCGTAATTTTAGTGTTTATTTTTTTTGTAATGTTAGATTTTTTAAATTTTTTTGTACGATTAGTTTTTTTAAATTTGTAAATTAGGATTTTGAATTGGTAGTTGTTCTTATTTTATTAGAATAGTAAGGTTAGGTTAATTTATAGTTTAATGTTAGGTTTATTTTTATTTCACAAGTAAGTTTTTATTTTTTTAAATATAGTTATATTGTAATTTTAATTTAAAGTTAGGGGGGTGTTAGGTTTAAGTTTTAATAGTTTGATAGTGTTTTGCGATGTGGGGGGGCCAGCGGGCTAGGGGTTAATAGGTTTATTTAGTGGCAGCGATGTGGGAGGTCGGAGGTTTAGCGGTTAATAGGTTTATTTAGTGGCAGCGATGCCCGGGAACGGCGGTTTAGGGGTAACTATATTTAAATAGTGTTGACGATAAGGGTGAGCGGCAGATTAGGGGTTAATAAATTTATTTAATCGTTGCAATGTGGGTGGGAGGCAGATTAGGCATTAATACGTTTTAAATAGTGTTTGCGATGCTGGAGAGAGGTGATTTAGGGGTTAATAGGTAGTTTATGGGTGTTAGTGTACTTTGTACCATTTTAGTTATGAGTTTTGTGAAACATTTTTCTTTCGCAAAATCCATAACTACTAGTCTCAGATGGCGGTATGGATCGTGTCGGTATAAAGCATAACACAAGCATTTTAGCCGGACTGCACAACCTGTAATACCGCCGCAAAGAAAATTCCACACTCAAACGTCATTTTTTGAGTGCAGAATGGACGTTGCATTAAAGGCTAGAATGCTTGCGGAATAGCTATACCACCCGCGACTCATAATATGCGTTCCTGGACATTCCACGCGCTATGGCCAATTTATTAGCGGTATAGTTGTACCGCAAAACTCATAATCTAGGTGAATGAAAACAATCACACCATTTCTATATTGGAAAAAGTTTGAATCAGACCCAAACAGATAGTAACACATCAAATTCAACAAACATACACCTAGATTACGAGTCTTGCGTTAGGGTTAAAAAGCAGTGTTGAGAGGTCCCAACGCTGCTTTTTAACGCCCGCTGGTATTACCAGTCTTGCAGGTACAGGTGTACCGCTCACTTTTTTTCGTGACTCGAAAATACCGCAAATCCACTTACGTCAATTGCGTATCCTATATTTTCAATGGGATTTTCCTAACTCTTCCTAAAAGTGAGTGGTACACCCTCTCCTGTCAAGCCTGGTACCGCATTTGAAAGTCAGTAGTTAAGAGTTTTATAGGCTAACGCTGTAGTATAAAACTCTTAACTAAAGTGCTAAATAGTATACTAACACCCATAAACTACCTATTAACCCCTAAACCGAGGCCCCCCCACATCGCAAACACTTAAATAAAAAATTTAACCCCTAATCTGCCGAACCGGATATTGCCGCCACTTTAATAAATATATTAACCCCTAAACCGCTGCACTCCCGCCTTGCAAACAATAGTTGAATATTATTAACCCCTAATCTGCTGTTCCTAACATCACCGCCACCTACCTACATTTATTAACCCCTAATCTGCTGCCCCCAACGTCACCGCCACTATATTAAATGTATTAACCCCTAAACCTAAGTCTAAACCTAACCCTAAGACCCCCCTAACTTGAATATAATTTCTTTCATGTAATTAGCAAGAGTCCATGAGCTAGTGACGTATGGGATATACATTCCTACCAGGAGGGGCAAAGTTTCCCAAACCTTAAAATGCCTATAAATACACCCCTCACCACACCCACAATTCAGTTTTACAAACTTTGCCTCCCGTGGAGGTGGTGAAGTAAATTTGTGCTTAAGATTCTTCGTTGATATGCGCTTCGCAACAGGTTGAAGCCTGGTTTTCCTCTCAGAGTGCAGTGAATGTCAGAGGGATGTGAAGAGAGTATTGCCTATTTGAATACAATGGTCTACCTCTAGGGCAGGGGTGTCCAAACTTTGCTCTCCAGAGGTTTTGGAACTACATTTCCCATGATGCTCAGCTAGATGCTGAGCATCATCGGAAATGTAGTTCCAAAACCAAAACCTCTGGAGAGCAAAGTTTGGACACCCCTGCTCTAGGGGATCTATTTCATAGGTTCTCTGTTATCGGTCGTAGAGATTTCTTCTCCTACCTCCCTTTTCAGATCGACGATATACTCTTATATACCATTACCTCTACTGATTCTCGTTTCAGTACTGGTTTGGCTATCTACTACATGTAGAGGAGTGTCCTGGGGTAAGTAAGTCTTATTTTTTGTGACACTCTGCGCTATGGTTGGGCACTTTATATGTAAAGTTCTAAATATATGCCTATAAACTTATATTTGCCTTGATTCAGGATAATCAGTATTCCTTTTCTATACAGACTGCCAGTTTCATTATTGGGATAATGCATTTAATTATTTTTTTCTTACCTTGAAAAATTTCATTTGGCCATTTTTTCCTGCATGCTGTTAGGCTCGCGGGGACAGAAAATGTTTCTTTTTATTACGTCATTTTTGGTGCAAACTTTTTTTGGCGCTAAAAATGTTGTCATTTACGGCGACGTAATTTACGCCAGAAGTTGTATTCTGTTACGCATGCGTATTCAGACATTTTTTTGTGCCAAAAAAATGTGGGCGTCTTTTTTACTCACATTATTTAAACATTTTCTTTTCATTGCTTCTGGTTTCTAGAAGCTTATTATTTTGCATTCTTTCCCATTCCTGAAACTGTCATTTAAGAAATTTGATAATTTTGCTTTATATGTTGTTTTTTCTATTACATATTGCAAGATGTCTCATCCTGACCCTGGATCAAAATCCACTAATGGACAGACGCTGCCGGATGCTGGTTCTACCAAAGTTAAGTGCATATGTTGTAAACTTGTGGTAACTGTTCCTCCAGCCGTAGTTTGTGAAAGCTGTCATGATAAACTTTCCAATGCAGATTGTGTCTCCATTAGTAATAATCCTTTACCTGTTGTTGTTCCTTCAACATCTACTGTTCAGGATGTTCCTGTTAATGTAAAATAATTTGTTTCTTATTCTATTAGGAAGGCTCTGTCTGTTATTCCTCCTTCCAGTAAACGTAAAAGGTCTTTCAAAACTTCTCACATTTCGGATGAATTTTTAGGTGACCGTCATCATTCTGACTTATCTGTTTCTGATGAGGTTTTTTCCGGTTCAGAATATTCTACCACAGATATTGATACTGATAAATCTTCATATTTATTTAAGATGGAGTTTATTCGTTCATTACTTAAAGAAGTTTTGATTGCTTTAGATATGGAGGAGTCCAGTCCTCTTGATAATAAAACTGCTAAACGTTTAAATTCAGTTTATAAACCTCATGTATTAATTCAGGAAGTTTTTCCAGTTCCTGATGCTATCTCAGATGTGATTGCTAGGGAATGGGATAGTCTGGGTACTTCATTTACTCCTTCTCCAAGGTTTAAGAAATTGTACCCTGTGCCATCTGATAGATTGGAATTTTGGGATAAAATCCCTAAAGTCGATGGGGCTATCTCTACTCTAGCCAAACGTACTGCTATTCCTACGGCAGATAGCACTTCGTTTAAAGATCCTTTAGATAGGAAAATTGAATCTTTTTTGAGAAAAGCTTATTTATGTTCAGGTAATCTACTTAGACCTGCTATCTCTTTGGCTGATGTTGCTGCAGCTTCAACTTTCTGGTTGGAGGCTTTAGCGCAACAAGTGACAGATCATAATACATATAGCATTGTTAAACTTCTTCAACACGCTAATAACTTTGTATGTGATGCCATCTTTGATATCATTAGAGTTGATGTCCGGTATATGTCTTTAGCTATTCTAGCTAGACGAGCTTTATGGCTTAAATCCTGGAATGTAGATATGACTTCTAAGTCTACTTTGCTTTCTCTCTCTTTCCAAGGTAATAAGTTGTTTGGTTCTCAGTTGGATTCTATAATTTCAACTGTTACTGGAGGGAAGGGTGCCTTTTTGCCTCAGGGCAAAAAATCTAAAGGTAATTACAGGGCTATTAATCGTTTTCGTTCCTTTCGTCAGAATAAGGAGCAGAAGCATGATCCTTCCCCTAAAGGAACAGTTTCCGGTTGGAAACCTAATCCAGTCTGGAGTAAATCCAAGACTTCCAGAAAGTCAAAACCAGCCCCTAAATCCGCATGAAGGTGCGGCCCTCATTCCAGCGCAGCTGGTAGGGGGCAGGTTACGACTTATCAAAGATGTTTGGTTCAATTCGGTTCACAATCTTTGGATTCAGAACATGGTTTCACAAGGGTACAGAATAGGTTTCAAAGTAAGACCACCTGTGAGAAGATTCTTTCTCTCACGCATTCCAGTCAATCCAGTGAAGGCTCAGGCGTTTCTGAAATGTGTTTCAGACCTAGAGTTAGCTGGGGTAATTATACCAGTTCCAGTTCTGGAACAGGGTCTGGGGTTTTATTCAAATCTATTCATCGTACCAAAGAAAGAGAATTCTTTCAGACCGGTTCTGGATCTAAAAATATTGAATTGTTATGTAAGGATACCAACTTTCAAAATGGTGACAATAAGAACTATTCTGCCTTTTTGTTCAGCAAGGGCATTATATGTCTACAATAGACTTACAGGATGCATACCTGCATATTCCAATTCATCCAGATCACTATCAGTTTCTGAGATTCTCTTTTCTAGACAAGCATTACCAGTTTATTGCTCTTCCATTTGGTCTAGCAACAGCGCCAAGGATCTTTTAGAAGGTTCTCGGTGCTCTTCTCTCTGTAATCAAAGAACAGGATATTGCGGTATTTCCTTATTTGGACGATATCTTGGTACTTGCTCAGTCTTCACATTCTGCAGAATCTCATACGAATCAACTTGTGTTGTTTCTTCAAAGACATGGTTGGAGGATCAATTTACCAAAGAGTTCCTTGATTCCTCAGACAAGAGTAACCTTTTTAGGTTTCCAAATAGATTCAGTGTCCATGACTTTGTCTCTGACAGAAAAGAGACGTCTGAAATTGGTTTCAGCCTGTCGAAACATTCAGTCTCAATTGTTCCCTTCGGTAGCATTATGCATGGAGATTTTAGGTCTCATGACTGCTGCATCGGACGCGATCCCTTTTGCTCGTTTTCACACAAGACCACTCCAGCTTTGTATGCTGAACCAGTGGTGCAGGGATTATACAAGGATATCACAAATAATATCCTTAAATCCCAATGTTCGATCATCTCTAACTTGGTGGATGGATCACCATTGTTTAATTCAAGGGGCCTCTTTCGTTCGTCCAACCTGGACTGTGATCTCAACAGATGTGAGTCTGTCAGGTTGGGGAGCTGTATGGGGATCTCTGACAGCGCAAAGGGTTTGGGAATCTCAGGAGGCGAGATTACCAATCAACATTTTGGAACTCCGGGTGATTTTCAGAGCTCTTCAGTTTTGGCCTCTTCTAAAGAGAGAATCATTTATTTGTTTTCAAACAGACAATGTCACGACCGTGGCATATGTCAATCATCAAGGGGGGACTCACAGTCCTCAAGCCATGAAAGAAGTATCTCGGATACTTTTATGGGCGGAATCCAGCTCCTGTCCAATTTTGGCGGTTCATATCCCAGGTGTAGACAATTGGGAAGCGGATTACCTCAGTCGCCAGACGTTACATCCGGGCGAATGGTCTCTTCATCCAGAGGTTTTTCTTCAGATTGTTCGAATCTGGGGTCTGCCAGAAACAGATCTGATGGCCTCTCATCTGAACAAGAAACTTCCCAGGTATCTGTCCAGATCCCGGGATCCTCAGGCAGAAGCAGTGGATGCGTTGTCACTTCCTTGGAATTATCATCCTGCTTATATCTTTCCGCCTCTAGTTCTTCTTCCAAAAGTGATCTCCAAGATTCTATTGGAGCGTTCATTTGTACTGCTGGTGGCTCCAGCGTGGCCACACAGGTTTTGGTTTGCGGATCTCGTTCAGATGGCCAGTTGCCAACCTTGGACACTTCCATTAAGACCAGACCTTCTATCTCAAGGCCCATTTTTCCATCAGGATCTCAAATCATTAAATTTGAAGGTATGGAGATTGAACGCTTGATCCTCAGTCATAGAGGTTTCTCTGACTCAGTGATTAACACTATGTTACAGGCTCGTAAATCCGTCTCTAGAAAGATTTATTATCGAGTTTGGAAGACTTACATCTCTTGGTGTTCTTCTCATAAATTTTCCTGGTATTCTTTCAGAATTCCTAGAATTTTACAATTTCTTCAGGATGGTTTGAATAAAGGTTTGTCTGCAAGTTCTTTGAAGGGACAAATCTCTGCTCTTTCTGTTCTTTTTCACAGAAAGATTGCTAATCTTCCTGTTATTCATTGTTTTGTACAGGCTTTGTCTCATATCAAACCTGTCATTAAGTCGATATCTCCTCCTTGGAGTCTTAATTTGGTTTTGAAAGCTTTGCAGGCTCCTCCGTTTGAACCTATGCATTCTCTGGACATTAAATTACTTTCCTGGAAAGTATTGTTCCTTTTGGCTATCTCTTCTGCTAGAAGAGTTTCTAAGTTATCTGCTCTTTCTTGTGAATCTCCTTTTTTGAAGGCAGTGTTGCGGACTTCTTTTCAATTTTTACCTAAGGTTGTGAATTCTAACAACATTAGTATAGAGATTGTTGTTCCTTCATTGTGTCCTAATCCTAAGAATTCTAAGGAAAGATCGTTACATTCTCTGGATGTAGTTAGAGCTTTGAAATACTATGTTGAAGCTACTAAAGATTTTAGGAAGACTTCCAGTCTATTTGTTATCTTTTCTGGTTCCAAGAAAGGTCAGAAGGCTTCTGCCATTTCTTTGGCGTCTTGGTTAAAGTCTTTGATTCATCATGCTTATGTGGAGTCGGGTAAGTCCCCGCCTCAAAGGATTACGGCTCATTCTACTAGGTCAGTTTCTACTTCCTGGGCTTTTAGGAATGAAGCTTCTGTTGATCAGATTTGCAAAGCAACAACTTGGTCTTCTTTGCATACTTTTACTAAATTCTACCATTTTGATGTGTTTTCTTCTTCTGAAGCAGTTTTTGGTAGAAAAGTACTTCAGGCAGCTGTTTCTGTTTGATTCGTCTGCTTATAATTTCAGTTTTTTTCATTATAAAGATTAAAACTTTTTGATTTGGGTTGTGGATTATTTTTTCAGCAGAATTGGCTGTCTTTATTTTATCCCTCCCTCTCTAGTGACTCTTGCGTGGAAGTTCCATATCTTCGGTATCTGCTATCCCATACGTCACTAGCTCATGGACTCTTGCTAATTACATGAAAGAAAACATAATTTATGTAAGAACTTACCTGATAAATTCATTTCTTTCATATTAGCAAGAGTCCATGAGGCCCACCCTTTTTTGTGGTGGTTATGATTTTTTTGTATAAAGCACAATTATTCCAATTCCTTATTTTTGATGCTTTCGCTCTTTTCTTATCACCCCACTTCTTGGCTATTCGTTAAACTGAATTGTGGGTGTAGTGAGGGGTGTATTTATAGGCATTTTAAGGTTTGGGAAACTTTGCCCCTCCTGGTAGGAATGTATATCCCATACGTCACTAGCTCATGGACTCTTGCTAATATGAAAGAAATGAATTTATCAGGTAAGTTCTTACATAAATTATGTTTTAAATAAATCCAAATAAAATAACTACAATTAACTAAATTATTCCTATTTAAAACTAAATACTTACCTATAAAATAAACCCTAAGCTAGCTACAATATAACTAATAGTTACATTGTAGCTATGTCAGGGTTTATTTTTATTTTACAGGCAACTTTGTATTTATTTTAACTCGGTACAATAGTTATTAAATAGATATTAACTATTTAATAACTACCTAACTAAAATAAGTACAAATTTACCTGTAAAATAAAACCTAACCTAAGTTACAATTACACCTAACACTACACTATAATTAAATTAATCCCCTAACTGAACTATAATTAATTACAATAAAATAAAATAAACTAAAGTATGGAAAAAAAACCTACTACATTACAAAAAATAATAAAATAATTACAAGTTTTTTAAACTAATTACACCTAATCTAATCCCCCTAATAAAATAAAAAAAATCAGCCAATCGGAATTGAAGGGATGCCATCTTAGATGACGTCACTTAAAGGTACCGTCATTTAGTAAGAAGACTCCGGATGAAGAGGATGCTCCGCGTCGGATGGCTTGAAGATGGACCCGCTCCTCTCCGGATGGATGAAGATATAAGATGCCATCTGGATGAAGACTTCTACCCGTCTGGAGGACCTCTTCTTCCCGGCTTGGATGAAGACTCTGCCCGTCTGGAGGACCACTTCTGCCCGGGTTGGGTAAAGACGTCTCAAGGTAGGGTGATCTTCAAGGGGTTAGTGTTAGGTTCTTTTAAGGGGGGATTGGGTGGGTTTTAGAGTAGGGTTGGGTGTGTGGGTGGTGGATTTTAATGTTGGGGGGTATTGTATTCTTTTTACAGGTAAAAGAGCGGATTACTTTGGGGCAATGCCCCGCAAAAAGCCCTTTTAAGGGCTATTTGTAATTTAGTATAGGGTAGGGTTTTTTTATAATTTTGGGGGGCTTTTTTATTTTATTAGGGGGATTAGATTAGGTGTAATTAGTTTTAAAAAATTGTAATTATTTTATTATTTTCTGTAATTTAGTGGGGGGGTTTCGTACTTTAGTTTATTTTATTTTATTGTAATTAATTGTAGTTAATTTAGGGAATTAATTTAATTATAGTGTAGTGTTAGGTGTAATTGTAACTTAGGTTAGGTTTTATTTTACAGGTAAATTTGTACTTATTTTAGCTAGGTAGCTTTTAAATAGTTAATAACTATTTAATAACTATTGTACCTAGTTAAAATAAATACAAAGTTGCCTGTTAAATAAAAATAAACCCTAAGCTAGCTACAATGTAACTATTAGTTATATTGTAGCTAGCTTAGGGTTTATTTTATAGGTAAGTATTTAGTTTTAAATAGGAATAATTTAGTTAATTAAAGTAATTTTATTTAGATTTATTTAAATTATATTTAAGTTAGGGGGTGTTAGGGTTAGGTTAAGACTTAGGTTTAGGGGTTAATAACTTTATTATAGTGGCGGCGATGTTGGGGGCGGCAGATTAGGGGTTAATAAATGTAGTTAGGTTGCAGCGACATTGGGGCGGCAGATTAGGGGTTAATAAATATAATGTAGGTGTCGCCAATGTTGGGGGCAGCAGATTAGGGGTTCATAAGTATAATGTAGGTGGCGGCGGTGTCCGGAGCGGCAGATTAGGGGTTATAGGGACAGTCAACCATAGAATTGTTATTGTTTTAAAAGATAGATAATCCCTTTATTACTCATTCCCCAGTTTTGCATAACAAACACAATTATATTAATGTACTTTTTACCTTTGTGATTACCTTGTATCTAGGAACCTTCTTCCAGCCCCCTGATCACATGACTGCGACTGTTTATTAGCTATTGTCTTAAATTTAGCATTGTATTGTGCTAGATCTTAAATAACTTTCTGTGCCTGAACACAGTGTTATCTATATAGCCCACGTGTACTTTCTGTATCTTTGTGTTGAAAAGAGATTTAAAAAGCATGTGATAAGAGGCAGCCCTCAAAGGCTTAGATATTAGCATATGAGCCTACCTATGTTTAGTTTAAAGTAAGAATACCAAGAGAAAAAAGCAAATTTGATGATAAAAGTAAATTGGAAAGTCGATTAAAATTAAAAGTCCTATCTGAATAATGAAAGTTTAATTTATACTTGAATGTCCCTTTAATAATATAATGCAGGTGTCAGCGATGTCGGGGGCAGCAGATTAGGGGTTAATAAGTGTAAGATTAGGGGTGTTAAGACTTGGGGTTCATGAGATACCACGACATGCAGAATGGGACTTTAGACATTCATGAATACATGTTGGACGCCTGGGTACAAAGTAGAGTAAGGACTATATAATTAATGGTAAAGCTGGGGTGACACAAACAGGGACAGTCTGAAAGATAGGAGATACAGGTCAGGGACACACTTCTACAAACTACTATAACTCGGGGCAAGGTAGAGTGACACACACCCTTTAAATATACAATACTAAGAGGCACACAGACCACACCAAGCAGTATACATCATACTCTTGGGAGATAAGGAAGAAAGATAAATTTGTTGCTCTTTGATGTCTTGGTTTGTTCTCTCTCTACTTTTCCTGTCACGATTGTACAGTAAACCAATTGAATCTGGGGTTGCCTTATTTCATCTTAATGTTATAAGTCGGAACTCTGTTTAATTGTCCCTCATAGGGATATTGGACTCTCATAAGACATGCAGCAATTGCAAACAGACTTTTTTCTTTTCTCTATTATTATCACCTACATAACATGCTATGTTAACAGCCATTGCAAGTATGTAATTTGTCTATGCTCTTATGGCTTTTGTATAACATTATTTATGGAATTGTTCTATACATATATTTGTATTCAATAAAGCTTTTGAAAACTTAAAAAAATAATTATAATAATAATATAAATAAATCCTTTTTTTCTATGAAAAAAATATTACATGCCCTATTTGAAACATGAAAGTTTTTTTTGGACTTGACTGTCCCTTTAAATTTATGTAATTGGGGTTAATTTAGGGGGTGTCAGGTTAGGCGGCTTAGTAATTAAATTAGTTATTTGCATTGTGGGGTTGGCGGTTGAAGAGTTAATAGCTTAATTAGGTTTATTGCGATGTGGGGGTTGGCGGTTTAGGGGTTAATTGTGTAATTAACTTTATTGCGTTGTGGAGGGTTGGCAGTTTAGGGTTAATACTTTTATTATTAGTTGCGATGTGGGGGGTGTGGATACAGGGGTTCTGTTGTGTCGGGTTTATTTTTGGGAGGCGTGTTAGACTCTTACAGGATATTTAACTTTTTTTTTTATTATTTTATGCGCCGTCAGTTTCTAAACTGCCGTAAGTCACTGGCGACTCCAGAAATGTGTATTTACTCACATTTCTGGACATCGCTAGTTTATCCGACTTACGGCAGTTTATGAACTGCCAGCGGGGTTTATTTAATTCCCTGATGTGCAAGGGGAAATTACGGGCGATATGGGTTTCAGCAGGTACGCTGAAGCTTGTGCCGCATATGTAATCTTGCCCCTAGAAAGCATTCTTAAAACTGTTGGCGTTGATTTATGAAGCAGCGGATGCTGCTTCCGACCCAGTCTGCTTTAGGTCTGACAGACGGATACGACCGGGTTGTTTGCCACCCCCTGCAGGGGGCGGCATTGCACAAGCATTTCACGAGAAATGCTTGTGCAAGCACTATAATAAATTGGCCCCTGTGCATTCTTGAGACTGTGTTGCTATATTTGGTTGATACAGACATAGAATACAAAGGAATTGGTATTTAAAGGGGCACTGAACCCAGATTTTTTCTTTCATGATTTTCTTTCATGATTCAGATAGAGCATGACAATTTAAGCACCTTTCTAATTTACTCCTATTATCAATTTTTCTTCGTTCTCTTGCTATCTTTAGTTTAAAAGCAGGAATGTAAATCTTAACAGCCAGCCCATTTTAGGTTCAGAACCATGGAACCATGGGGACATTTACCCACCAATAAGCAAGCATAACCCAGGTTCTCAATAAAAAACGGGCCGGCTCCTATGCATTACGTTCCTGCTTTTTATATAAAGATAGCAAAAGAACAAAGAAAAATTGATAATAGGAGTAAATTAGAAAGTTGCTAAAAATTGCATGCTCTTTCTGAATCATGAAAGAAAAAAATTGGGTTTAGTGTCCCTTTAAAAAGAAAAAAAGTAGTCCCTTTTAGCCAGCATATTGCAATACAAAATTATACAATTTTAACCTCACTTTTGGTTGAGGTAATGACTACACAGTAAGAATATTTTGAAGCCAGTCAAAAAAAATTTGATGCCAGCAGCATACACTATATTATACAGATAGCAGTGCTATTTTTTATATATCCTGATAATTCTCTAATCAGCCAAATCAACCTACTACATGGTTAACTCAGTTCTACACCTACATCTATAACCATATCCCATAACCCCCACTGCTATTAAAGCAACAAAAAAATATTACATTTTTGTGTAGCAATGCAATAAGTGAACATAGAGAATGAGAGTAAAAAACTTTATGAACCCCTGATCACTTGTCTTATTTAGATGAGCCAATCTGAAACCAACACAGCTAACCACTGTTTTTTTTCCCATACAAGAGTAAATTAATAAATCATCCTAATCCTGTCAAAGAAAGTAAGCAGGTCATGACAGGCCCCCTTCAGTTCAACATGCTTCTGCAACATTTTTATGCCTTCTGAAAAACATTTTTATGCCTTCTGAAAAACATTTTTATGCCTTCCGATGTGTCACAAAACACATTAAAAAAAACTACCCAGTCAGTTTAATTAGGCTAGAGCAAGCCAGTGGAGGGATTGTCAGAGAGGTGCAGTAGATAAGGAGGGACGTGTAAGGAGTATCAGAAAGCATCTACAGAGACCAAAGAGAGGGGAGTTGCAATGATATGATGATGGGTTGGATTAAAATGATAATTGGGCCTTGTGTGAGGAAGTAACACATTTTGGATGTTTTTTGTTTTTTCATTTTTAATTAGTTTTTGCACATATAAAAAGACATTAAAGAATCACACATACATAACTCTACATCGACAAAAAACATTGACAACTTCCATAATTACATTCATGTCTAGACTTTATACTACATAAATTTACACGGACATCGTAGGTTCCTCTGTAACGGTTTTCCTGCCCTTTTTATATATGAAGATTCACAAGATTGAATAAAAATACAGAAGTTTTAAACTGCAGTTCCGGATTTTGTCTATTTTTGGTATGTTACCTTACCCTATTCCAGATAGGGTATAAGCATACCTCTTGGTTCAGATGAGTCTATTTTATGGTATTTTCCCATATTTCCTTGGCTTCTGTATATATCTCCATCTTTCCCATTTTTATGAAATGGTATTCTTCATTTAGTATATACTCCTTTACTTTGTTTATCCACTCTTCCTTTGTAGGGATGTCTGTTCTTTTCCATTTTTTTAAAATTATATTTTTTGCTCCATTAAACATTATTTGATAGATGTATGCATTTGGTTTATCCATCTTATTATCTATGTTATTAAGTATTACTGTCAAGAAATTATTTATATTATAGTGGTTTGCACTCTTCTCGGCTATCGCTAGGGCCTGGGACCAAAATTTATTTATGAATGGGCAGAACCATAGGATATGTGAGAGGTTTCCTCTCTCACCACACCCTCTCCAACATCTATTATGTGTATGAGGGTATATTTTCTGTATTCTGGTAGGTGTAAGATACCATCTAGTCAGAATTTTTACATTTTGTTCTACCACCCTTGCTGATATTGATGATTTTGCTGTCTTTTGAAAAATATTCTGCCAGGTTTTTATATCTATTCCTATCTCTAATTCCTCTTGCCAGTTCTGTGTATATCTTGGAAGATTTTCCCTCTCTTTTTGTAAGATTCCATAGGATTTAGAGAGTGAATGTTTAACATTCATTTTAGACATACATAAAGTCTCACATTTTGTTTCCTATTTATCTTTGATTTCTCTCTATTTAAATATGTAAAATGATATAATTGTGCATAGGTGAACCAATCTGTTAACCCTATCATTTCTCTTGCTTGTAATACTTTTTGGGAAGCTAGCTTTTCCCCTTCCATGACTTCAATTACTCTATACTTCTTAGTAGTTTTATCTCTTTTAAATTGATCTTTTAAAAATTTTGGATTTTCCACTAATGATATCAGGGGTGATGGTATGATAGCTAGTTTTGAGTCCTTTTTCAACAGCTGGTCCCAGGTCTTAAACTTTTCCTTTATTATGCTATAGTGTGTAATTTTTAGGGACCTCTCTTTTTTACTGATCCAACACTGATTCCCTATAAAAAATTTTTTTTTATCATTTTACTTTCTAGCTGTACCCAACTTTTGGCCTCTTCCTTCAGATGCCAATCCAATATCCTTTGGGTCATTGTAGCTTGTCTATATTTCATTAAGCTGGGTAGGCCTAGGCCCCCCAAAATTATTTTTCTATACATGGTGTCTTTATTGATCATTGGATGTATATTACCCCATATCTAGTTATTAATTAACTTCTGTAGCTCTTCTACATAAGTATTTGGTAATGGTATAAGAAGCGTTTGCACCAGATATAAATATCTCGGGAGTATGTTCATCTGGATCACATTTATTCTTCCTAACCATGAGATTTTCTTTTTAGACCATGATGATAATTCATTAATTAATTTTTTTTAATGTTCCCATAATTTAGTTGAAACATTTCCTTGCTTGATCTTCCTAGATATACCCCTAAGTATTTCAGGGCTTCCACTTCTTTGAAGGGTAGGTTTGCTATACTATGCCTTGGTATATCTAATTCCCTATTGATGTTTAGAATCTCTGATTTATTTGTATTTACCATAAAATTAGAATAAGAACCATAGACCCTAAGTGTCTTCAATAGTTCTTCTATTGAAGTAGATGGTTCAGACAGGGTCAGGAGGATATCGTCTGCGAATAGAGAGAGTTTATATTCACAGTCCCCTACCTTGATCCCCTTTATCTCTTTGTTTTGTCTAATATGTATTGCCAAACATTTTGAATGTTTTTAAGCTTAAGGTGGCAATAATTAGAGAAGTTCTGAATGTGAGGATTGAATGAAAGACCTGAGCCAAGTGTGTCCCCAAGGAAACAGGCATTAGGGGTTAAAGTGATTTTTATTTTCAGCAGTTATAGAGATTTTAGTTTTACAAATATTTAGTGTTAGGTAGTGAGAGGATATCCAGGATAAATATTTTATAGACAGTGACACTAGGATGATAGGTCTGGTGCAGAGAGGTGCATTTGGATGTGTAACCCCATGGGACTTTATTAAGGAACCTAAGGATGATGTATAGATCAAAAAGAGAAGGGGACAAAAAAAGCGCCTTGTGGCACCACAAAGGATCATAGTTTTAAGGTAATGTGGGTTTTGGATGTTTGTTGGTGGGGATTGCTATTGTGGTGAGTGATGATTTAATTTCTGGAGACTATTTTGTTTTGTTGTAGAAGTGGTTGATAAAGTCTTGAAATGAGAGAAAGGTGGTAATATGAGGTGGGGTTGGAGGAGAAGGGAGTTGAAAATGTGGAACAGATGTTTTGGCTTCATGTAAAGAATATAAATAAGAGTGGAAAGTATGAGTACAAGGTGAAGAAAGTCAGCTAAACATTGAGATTTTCTCTAATGGCATTCTGCAGTGTGGGAACATATGCATAAATTGCACATTAGCTAAATATACCAGGGTTAAGGATGAGTGCATTATTTGCAAGTTGGAGTAGGAGGTCCAAATTCTTAAGAACCAATATTGTGAAGTTGTAATGAGAGATTGATTAGCCAGGAGATGAAGAGAGCAGGGATTTGAGAGATGATGTGGATCTAGTGCTTTGAAAATGTGATGGAATAGATGGAAGTATATGTTGAAAGGTGCAGTGAGGGGGGAGTAGATAGCTTACAGCATCTCCTTGTATGTTTACAGGCCTCGGAGTGTGGCTGAATTAGATCCATGTGAGAATGTAGCAAGGGAGGCTGTGTAAGAGCCAGTATGCGGGGGAAGTGGGTGATGGATGGTTATGGATAGAAGTGAGTTTCTACAAACTGAAAAAGAGATCCATATCACAAAAGTGAAGGAGGTGTTGATTTTAGCTACAAAAGGAATTGGAATAAGATTTCTAGAGTTCAGGTTTCTGGGTGTTTGACACATGAGCAGATGAGTGTTGAATATTTGAGGACCAGATATCAAGATATCACCAGTAGCTAGTATTAGCCAGAAGGGACACAGATTTGAAGTACTGAGAGTGTCTTTGAGATGTGCAGGGAGGAGAGAGTTTAAAAATGTGTTGCGCTTATAAGAATGAAGCAAATTAGATAATATAAGTAAAATGGAAATATATTTAAAATTGCATTTTATATCTGATTCATAAAAGTCTAATTTTAACTTTACTGTTCCTTTAAAACAAGGGTGTCTGTAAAAGACTTTTCTTTCATGTAAATGGTAAGAGTCCATGAGCTAGTGACGTATGGGATATACATTCCTACCAGGAGGTGCAAAATGTCCCAAACCTCAAAATGCCTATAAATACTCCTCCCACCACACTCACACATTAGTTTTACAAACTTTGCCTCCTATGGAGGTGGTGAAGTAAGTTTGTGCTTAATTTCTATTATTTCTTCTATGATAAGCGCTTCTAAGCATTCTGAAGCCCAATTCCTATCAGAGTACAGTGTTTGTCAGAGGGATGTGAAGAGAGTATTGCCTGTTGATTTTTATGGTTTCAGTCATGGAAAATCTTTTCAAGCGTTCTCTGTTATCGGTCATAGTGATTCATCTCCTACCTCCCTTTTCAGATCGACGATATACTCTTATACCATTACCTCTGCTGATAGCTTTCAGTACTGGTTTGGCTGTCTGCTATATGTGGATGGGTTTCTTCGGTAAGTATGTATCATTATTTAAGACACTTTCAGCTATGTTTGGTGCTTTATGTTTCAATATAAAGTTTTAAATATATGTTTACTTATATTTGCCATGAGTCAGGTCTATGTATATTTCCCTTTGCAGTCTAACAGTTTCAGTATGGGAATCATATTTTAGGAAGTTATTTTTTACCTGGGGTTTAGTCTTTTTTCCAATTTGACTTGCTTTTCCTTTTTTTCACGGCAAACTAGGCTCACGAGGACGCAATAATGCAAATCTTTTTTGGCGTGAATTTTCGTCTATAGTGGCGCAAGTTTTGTCATACCCTGCATCTTTGTTGACGTTAGGCTGTTGGCACAAAGTTGCGTTTGTTATGACGCGAGTTGCGTTATTTCCGGATGTTGGTTGGCGCCAAAAAACTTTGCGTTGTGCGTCATACTTGGCGTCAAATACTTTTTAGTTATTTTACCCCACTTCCTTTATGCTTTTGCTCTCTTTATATTCTAGAGAGCTATGCTGTTTGCTTTTCTGCCTATTTAGCATATGCATTTTTTCCCATTCCTGAAACTGCTATATGAAGAAATTGGATATTTTTTTTAAATGTAATTTTTTTTCTTTTACATTTTTGCAAAGCTGTCTCAGTCTGACCTTCCCTCAGAAGCTCCTGTAGGAAAAGTTCCTAAGGTTGATGGGCTATTTTTACTTTTGCCAAATGTACTACTATTCCAATGGAAGATAGTACTTCTTTTAAGGATCCTTTAGATAGGAAGATTGAATCTTATCTAAGGAAAGCTTATTTACATTCTGGCTATATTCTCAAACCTGCCATTTTGATGGCTGATGTAGTAGCTGCATCAACCTTTTGGTTGGATAGCTTAGCACATCAGGAAGCAGATCCTGATTTGTCTAGCATTATTCGTTTGCTTCAACATGCTAATCATTTTATCTGTGATGCTATTTTTTATATCATCAAGATTGATGTTAAATCTATGTCTTTAGCTATTTTAGCTAGAAGAGCTTTGTGGCTTAAATCTTGGAATGCTGACATGGTTTCTAAATCTAGATTACTATCTCTATCTTTCCAGGGTAATAATTTATTTGGTTCTCAGTTGGATTCTATTATTTCCACTATCACTGGGGGGAAGGGAGTTTTTTTGCCTCAAGATAAAAAAATCTAAGGGTAAATCTAAAGCATCTAATCATTTTTGTTGCTTTCGTCAGAATAGAGAGCAGAAAACCACTCCTTCCCCTAAGGACTCTGGTTCCAATTGGAAGCCGTCTTCAAATTGGAATAAATCCAAGTCTTTGAAGAAACCAAAGCCCCCAAGTCAGCATGAAGGTGCGGCCCTCAATCCAGTTCAGATGGGCAGATTGAAATCATTTCAAGACATTTGGGCAGATTCTGTTCAAAATCAGTGGATTCAGAATATTGTCTCGCAAAGGTATCGAATAGGTTTCAGAGTAAAACCTCCTGTGAGAAGATTCTTTCTCTCTCACATTCCAACAAATCCTGTGAAAGCTCAGGCTTTTCTGAAGTGTGTTTCAAATCTGGAGCTTTTCATTGTCCCAAAGAAAGAAAATTCAATCAGACCAGTTCTGGATCTGAAGGTTTTGAATCATTTTGTAAAGGTCCCAACTTTCAAGATGGTGACTATAAGAACTATTCTACCTTTTATTCAGCAAGGTCATTACATGTCCACAATAGACTTACAGGACGCTTATCTTCACATTCCGATTTATCCAGATCACTATCGGTTTCTATAATTCTCTTTTCTAGACAAGCATTACCAGTTTGTCACTCTTCCATTTGGCCTAGCGACAGCTCCAAGAATCTTCTTGAAGGTTCTCGGTGCCCTTCTATCTGTAATCAGAGAGCAGGGTATTGCAGTGTTTCCTTATTTGGACGATATCTTGGTACTGGCTCGATCTTTTCATTTAGCAGAATCTCACACAAATCAACTAGTGTTGTTTCTTCAAAGACATGGTTGGAGGATCAATTTACCAAAGAGTTTCTTGATTCCTCAGACAATGGTCACCTTTTTAGGTTTCCAGATAGATTCAGTGTCCATGACTCTGTCTTTAACAGACAAGAGACAAATTAAATTGGTTTCAGCCTGTCGAAACCTTCAGTCTCGATCATTCCCTTCAGTGGCTATGTTCATGGAAGTTTTAGGTCTCATGACTGCAGCATTGGACGCGATCCCCTTTGCTCGTTTTCATATGAGACCTCTACAGCTTTGCATGCTGAATCAATGGTGCAGGGATTATACTCGGATATCACAATTGATATACTTAAATCCCAGCATTCAACTCTCTCTGACTTGGTGGTTAGACCATCATCGTATTGTTCAAGGGGCCTCTTCTGTTCGTCCTTCCTGGACTGTAGTCTTGACACATGCAAGTTTTTCAGGTTGGAGAGCTGTCTGAGGGTCTCTGATAGCACAAGGGGTTTGGAATCCTCTAGAGGCGAGGTTACCAATCAATATTTTAGAACTCTGTGCTATTTTCAGGGCTCTCCAGGCTTGGCTTCTATTAAAAAGAGAACTTTTAATTCGCTTTCAGACAGACAATATCACAACTGTGGCATATTTCAATAATCAGGGAGGGACTCACAGTCCTTTAGCAATAAAAGAAGTATCAAGGATACTTTCTTGGGCGGAATCCAATTCCTGTCTAATTTCTGCGATTCATTTCCCAGGTGTAGACGATTGGGAGGCGGATTATCTCAGCAGTCAGACTTTACATCCAGGGGAGTGGTCTCTTCATCCAGATGTGTTTTTCCAGATTGTACAGATGTAGGGTCTTCCAGAAATAGATCTGATGGCTTCCCTTCTAAACAGGAAACTTACCAGATACCTTTCCAGGTCTAGGGATCCTCAGACGGAGATGGTGCGAGATGGTGCGTTAGCAGTTCCTTGGTCTTACCAACTTGCTTATATTTTTCTGCCTCTGTTTCTTCTTCCAAGGGTGATCTCCAAGATCATAATGGAACAATCACATGTGTTTCTGATAGCACCAGCATGGCCCCACAGGTTTTAGTATGCAGATCTTGTCTGGATGTCCAGTTGTCAACCTTGGTCACTTCCTTTAAGGCCAGACCTTCTGTCTCAAGGGCCGTTTTTTCCATCAGGATCTCAAATAATTAAATTTGAAGGTCTGGAAATTGAACGTTTAGTGCTTAGTCATAGAGGTTTCTCTGACTCAGTGATTAATACTATGTTGCAGGCTCGTAAGTCTGTTTCAAGGAAGATTTATTATCAGGTTTGGAAAACCTATATTTCATGGTATTCTTCTAATAAATTCTCTTGGCATTCTTTTAGAATTCCTAGACTTTTACAGTTTCTTCAGGACGGTTTGGATAAAGGTTTGTCTGCAAGTACTTTGAAAGGACAAATCTCTGTTCTTTTTTTTCATAGAAAGATTGCTAAATTTCAAGATATTCACTGCTTTGTTCAGGCTTTGGTCCGTATCAAGCCTGTTATTAAGTCTATTTCTCCTCCATGGAGTCTTAATTTTGTTTTGAAGGCTTTGCAGGCTCCTCCTTTTGAGCCTATGAGGCCTATTTATCAAGCCATCAACCGCAAAAATGCCGGAATTCTGCAGTGTAAGTGTGGCGAGCTTGATTTGACCTATTTATCAAAGCCTACAGACCGGCAAAAGTTGAAATTTGTGACGTAACCTACAATCCGCCGGTCTCAATCTGACACAGATTGATGCTTACGTCATTACAGATGTTCTGAATACAAATTCGGCACTATCTGACACCTTTTGCCATTCATCAAATTTCTAACAGGTACGCTCGCCACTATTGCGGCCCAGCGTACCTTGTTTTCAATCCGTCACCCTGGAGGCCAAGGATGCCATAGGAATCAATGGGAGTCTGAAAGCAGCAAAAGCTTATGTTCGATGCTGCCAGATATCCCATTGATTTCTATGATAGAAAACAAGTTACATTTACACCTAACACCCATAACATAAGCCCCGAGTCTAAACACCCCTAATCTGCCGCCCCCAACATCACCGCCATTAAAATAAAAGTTATTAACCCCTATCCCGCCGCTCCCAAACCCCGCCGTAACTGTAATAAAATTATTAACCCCTAAACCTCTGGCCTCCCACATCACTACCATTAACTAAACCTATTAACCCCTAAACCACCTGCCCCCCACATCGCCATAAACTAAATTAAGCTATTAACCCCTAAACCTAACAACCCGCTAACTTTACATTAAAATTACAACATCCCTATCGTATAATAAATTAAAACTTACCTTTAGAATTAAAATAAACTATAACAAACTATTATTAACCTACCCTAACTATTATACTAAAATTACATTAAACTATATTAAAATATTAATAAACCTACCCTAACTATTATACTAAAATTACATTAAACTACCAAATAAATTAACTATATTACATACTATAAACCTAACCCTACTCAAATTATTGAAATCTAGAATTAAAAATTACTAAATTACAAAAAAAACAAAACACTAAGTTACAAAAAATGAAAAACACCAATTTACAAAAAAACAAACCACAGTATCAAAAATAAAATAAAAAATACAACTAATCTAATAGCCCTATCAAAATAAAAAAAGCTACCAATGGCCCTTAAAAGGGCCTTTTGCAGGGCATTGCCCAAAAGAAATCAGCTCTTTTACCTGTAAAAAAAAATACAAACACCCCCCAAACTCACCACCACACAACCAACACATATAAAAACCTATCTAAAAAACCTAAGCTCCCCATTGCCCTGAAAAGGGCATTTGTATGGGCATTGCCCTTAAAAGGGCATTCAGCTCTTTTACTGCCCAGACCCTACTCTAAAAATAAAACCCACCCAATAAAGCCTTAAAAAAACCTAACACTAATCCCCGACGATCCACTTACAGTTTTCGAAGACCGGACATCCATCCTCATCCAAGCGGTAGAAGTCCTCATCAAGCTGACAGAAGTCTTCATCCAGACTGCATCTTCTATCTTCATCCATCTGGCGCGGAGCAGATCCATCTTCAAGACATCCGGCGCGGAGCATCCTCTTTTTCCGATGGTTGCTGTAGAATGAAGTTTCCCTATAAGGTACGTCATCCAAGATGGCGTCCCTTACATTTCGATTGGCTGATAAAGGGGAAAAAATCCTATTGGCTGTTGCAATCAGCCAATAGGATTGATCTTTCATCCTATTGGCTGATCCAATCAGCCAATAGGATTGAGCTTGCATTCTATTGGCTGATTGAAAACATAATTTATGCTTACCTGATAAATTTATTTCTCTTGTAGTGTGTTCAGTCCACGGGTCATCCATTACTTATGGGATATATTCTCCTTCCCAACAGGAAGTTGCAAGAGGATCACCCAAGCAGAGCTGCTATATAGCTCCTCCCCTCACATGTCATATCCAGTCATTCGACCGAAACAAGACGAGAAAGAAGAAACTATAGGGTGCAGTGGTGACTGGAGTTATAATTTAAAATTTAGAACCTGCCTCAAATAGACAGGGCGGGCCATGGACTGAACACACTACAAGAGAAATAAATTTATCAGGTAAGCATAAATTATGTTTTCTCTTGTTAAGTGTGTTCAGTCCACGGGTCATCCATTACTTATGGGATACCAATACCAAAGCTAAAGTACACGGATGATGGGAGGGACAAGGCAGGAACATTAAACAGAAGGAACCACTGCCTGTAGAACCTTTCTCCCAAAAACAGCCTCCGAAGAAGCAAAAGTGTCAAATTTGTAAAATTTGGAAAAAGTATGAAGTGAAGACCAAGTTGCAGCCTTGCAAATCAACAGAGGCCTCATTCTTAAAGGCCCAGGTGGAAGCCACAGCTCTAGTGGAATGAGCTGTAATTCTTTCAGGAGGCTGCTGTCCAGCAGACTCATAGGCTAAGCGTATTATGCTACGAAGCCAAAAAGAGAGAGAGGTAGCCGAAGCCTTTTGACCTCTCCTCTGTCCAGAGTAAACGACAAACAGAGAAGAAGTTTGTCGAAAATCTTTAGGTGCCTGTAAGTAAAACTTCAGAGCACGGACCACGTCTAGATTATGCAAAAGACATTCCTTCTTTGAAGAAGGATTAGGACATAAGGATGGAACAACAATCTCTTGATTGATATTCTTGTTAGAAACAACCTTAGGTAAAAACCCAGGTTTAGTACGCAGGACTACCTTGTCTGAATGAAAGATCAGATAAGGAGAATCACAATGTAAGGCAGATAACTCAGAGACTCTTCGAGCCGAGGAAATAGCCATCAAAAACAGAACTTTCCAAGATAAAAGCTTAATATCAATGGAATGAAGGGGTTCAAACGGAACACCCTGAAGAACTTTAAGAACCAAGTTTAAGCTCCACGGAGGAGCAACAGCTTTAAACACAGGCTTAATCCTAGCCAAAGCCTGACAAAAAGCCTGGACGTCTGGATTCTCTGCCAGACGCTAGTGTAAAAGAATAGACAGAGCAGAAATCTGTCCCTTTAGTGAACTAGCGGATAAGCCCTTTTCTAAACCCTCTTGTAGAAAAGACAATATCCTAGGAATCCTAACCTTACTCCATGAGTAACTCTTGGATTCACACCAATATAAATATTTACGCCATATCTTGTGGTAAATTTTTCTGGTAACAGGTTTCCGAGCCTGTATTAATGTATCAATAACCGAATCCGAAAACCCACGCTTTGATAGAATCAAGCGTTCAATTTCCAAGCAGTCAGCCTCAGAGAAATTAGGTTTGGATGGTTGAAAGGACCCTGAATTAGAAGGTCCTGCCTCAGGGGTAGAGACCATGGTGGACAGGACGACATGTCCACTAGGTCTGCATACCAGGTCCTGCGTGGCCACGCAGGCGCTATCAGAATCACCAATGCTCTCTCCTGTTTGATCCTGGCAATCAGTCGAGGTAGCAACGGAAAAGGTGGAAACACATAAGCTATGTTGAAACCCAAGGGGCTGCTAGTGCATCTACCAGCACCGCTCCCGGGTCCCTGGACCTGGATCCGTAACAAGGAAGCTTGGCGTTCTGGCGAGACGCCATGAGATCCAGATCCGGTTTGCCCCAACGATGAATCAGTTGGGCAAATACCTCCGGGTGAAGTTCCCACTCCCCCGGATGAAAAGTCTAGCGACTTAAAAAATCCGCCTCCCAGTTCTCCACGCCTGGGATGTAGATCGCTGACAGGTGGCAAGAGTGAGACTCTGCCCAGCGAATTATCTTCGAGACTTCCAACATCGCTAGGGAACTCCTGGTTCCCCCTTGATGATTGATGTAAGCCACAGTCGTGATGTTGTCCGACTGAAATCTGATGAACCTCAGTGTTGCCAACTGAGGCCAAGCTAGAAGAGCATTGAATATTGCTCTTAATTCTAGAATGTTTATTGGGAGGAGTTTCTCCTCCTGAGTCCACGATCCCTGAGCCTTCAGGGAGTTCCAGACTGCTCCCCAGCCTAGTAGGCTGGCATCTGTCGTTACAATCGTCCAATCTGGTCTGCGAAAAGTCATTCCTTTGGACAGATGAACCCGTGACAACCACCAGAGAAGAGAATCTCTGGTCTCCTGGTCCAGATTTAGCAAAGGGGACAGATCTGAGTAATCCCCGTTCCATTGACTTAGCATGCATAGTTGCAGCGGTCTGAGATGTAGGCGCGCAAATGGCACTATGTCCATTGCCGCGACCATTAAGCCGATTACTTCCATGCACTGAGCTACTGATGGGCTTGGAATGGAGTGAAGGACACAGCAAGCATTGAGAAGCTTTGATAACCTGGACTCCGTCAGGTAAATCTTCATCTCTATAGAATCTATAAGAGTCCCTAGAAAAGGGACCCTTGTGAGTGGTAACAGAGAACTCTTTTCCACGTTCACTTTCCACCCATGCGACCTCAGAAATGCTAGAACTATCTCTGTATGAGACTATGCATCTTGAAAACTTGACGCTTGTATCAGAATGTCGTCTAGGTACGGAGCCACCGCTATGCCTCGTGGTCTTAGTACCGCCAGAAGAGAGCCCAGAACCTTTGTAAAAATTCTCGGGGCCGTAGCTAACCCGAAGGGAAGCGCTACAAACTGGTACCTAAGGCAAACCTTAGGTACCGATAATGATCTTTGTGAATCGGTATGTGAAGGTAGGCATCCTTTAAATCCACTGTGGTCATATATTGACCCTCTTGGATCATGGGTAGGATGGTCCGAATGGTTTCCATCTTGAACGATGGAACTCTTAGGAATTTGTTTAAGATTTTTAAATCTAAGATTGGTCTGAAGATTCCCTCTTTCTTGGGAACCACAAACAGATTTGAATAAAACCCTTTCCCCTGTTCCGTCCGCGGAACTGGGTGGATCACTCCCATCACTAAGAGGTCTTGTACACATTGTAGAAATGCCTCTTTCTTTACTAGGTTTGTTGATAACCTTGACAGATGGAACCTCCATTGTGGAGGAGAAGTTTTGAAATCCAGAAGGTATCCCTGAGATATAATTTCCAACGTCCAGGGATCCTGTACATCCCTTGCCCAGGCCTGGGCGAAGAGAGAGAGTCTGCCCCCCACTAGATCCGTCTCCGGAAAGGGGGCCCTGACTTCATGCTGTCTTAGGGGCGGAAGTAGGCTTTCTGGCCTGCTTGCCCTTGTTCCATGACTGGTTGCCTTTCCAACCCTGTCTGTAACGAGCATTTGTTCCTTCCTGTTTTGAAGCGGAGGAAGTTGATGCTGCTCCTGCCTTGAAATTACGAAAGGCACGAAAATTAGACTGTTTGGCCTTCGATTTGGCCCTGTCCTGAGGAAGGGTGTGGCCCTTACCTCCAGTAATGTCAGCAATAATTTCCTTCAAGCCGAGCCCGAATAAGGTCTGCCCTTTGAAAGGAATGTTTAGTAATTTAGACTTAGAAGTTACATCTGCTGACCAGGATTTAAGCCAAAGCGCTCTGTGCGCCTGTATGGCGAATCCGGAATTTTTAGCCGTAAGTTTGGTTAAATGCACTACGGCATCCGGAACAAACGCATTAGCCAGCTTAAGGGTTCTAATCTTGCTCAGAGACTCATCCAATGGTGCTGTGCGAATCGCCTCTTCCAGAGACTCAAACCAGAATGCCGCTGCAGCAGTGACAGGCGCAATGCATGCAAGAGGCTGTAATATAAAACCTTGTTGAACAAACATTTTCTTAAGATAACCCTCTAATTTTTTATCCATTGGATCTGAGAAAGCACAGCTATCCTCCACCGGGATAGTGGTACGCTTGGCTAAAGTAGAAACTGCTCCCTCCACCTTAGGGACCGTCTGCCATAAGTCTCGTGTGGTGGCGTCTATAGGGAACATTTTTCTAAATATCGGAGGAGGGGAAAAAGGCACACCGGGTCTATCCCACTCCTTACTAATAATCTCTGTAAGCCTCTTTGGTATAGGAAAAACTTCAGTACACACCGGCACCGCGTAGTATTTATCCAGCTTACATAATTTCTCTGGGATTGCCACAGTGTCACAATCATTGAGAACCACTAACACCTCCCCTAGCAACACGCGGAGGTTCTCAAGCTTAAATTTAAAATTTGAAATTTCTGAATCCGGTCTCCCCGAATCAGAACCGTCACCCACAGAATGAAGCTCTCCGTCCTCATGTTCTGCAAATTGTGACGCAGTATCAGACATGGCTCTCATGTCATCGGCGCGCTCTGTCCTTAACCCAGAACTGTTGCGCTTGCCTCTTAACTCGGGCATATTGTATAATACTTCTTTCATAACATTAGCCATATCATGTAAAGTGATTTGTAAGGGCCTTGATGTACATGGCGCCTCAATCTCACGCACCTCCCGAGCGGGAGACGAAGGTACTGACACGTGAGGAGAGTTAGACGGCATAACTGCCCCCTCGTTGTCTGGTGATAATTTTTTAATCGGTACAGATTGATTTTTCAAAGTAACATCAATACAATTGGTACACATATTTCTATTGGGCTCCACAACGGCTTTTAAACATAATGAACAAGCAGATTCCTCTGTATCAGACATGTTTAAACAGACCAGCAATGAAGCTAGCAAGCTTGGAAAATACTTTCAATAAGTTTGCAAGCAATATAAAAAACGCTGCAGCGCTTTTAAAAAACACAGTTGAGTAACAAAGAACTAATTCAGTTATAGTCAACAATTCTTTAAATGTATTAATTAGCAGAGGATTGCACCCATTAGCAACAGGATGATTAACCCCTCAGTACCCAAAAAAACGGATATCAAATTAATATTAAACATTTTTATCACAGTCTAACACACTGTCACAGGTCTGCTGTGACTGATTACCTCCCTCAAAAACGAATTTTGAAGACCCCTGAGCTCTCTAGAGTCGTCCTGGATCAAGGAGGAAGAAGCAGGAAGACTGTGCTAGAATTTTAACTGCGCAACAAGGCGCTAAAAAGAGGCCCCTCCCGCTCATTTACAACAGTGGGAGACCTGATAAAACGGTTTCTAAGCAGAAATAAACGTTAGCCATGTGGAAAAAAATTCATGCCCAAAGGATTTATCACCAAAGTACCTCACAAAACGAATAACATGCCAGTAAACGTTTTGAAAATAAACTTCTTTAAATGTCATGCAAAGTTATCACTAAGCCTGCAACCAGTCGCTACCACTGCAGATAAGGCTTAAGCACTATTTCAGTATTAACAGTATTTTCACAGTCAAATTCTAGTCCCTAGAAAATAACTCTACTGTGCATACATTTATCAGCCTGATACCAGTCACTACTACTGCATTTAAGGCTGTACTTACATCATACGGGTAACAGCAGTATTTTCTTAGTCAATTCCATTCCCAGAAAATATTGTACTACACATACCTCATTTGCGGGGGACCCCGCATGCTATTCCCATGTTCTGAAGTTACCCCACTCCTCAGAATGTCGAGAACAGCCAGTGGATCTTAGTTACGCCTGCTAAGATCATTGAAAACGCAGGCAGATTCTTCTTCCAAATACTGCCTGAGAGAAAAACAGCACACTCCGGTGCCATTTAAAAATAACAAACTTTTGATTGAAGAAATAAATTAAGTATAAAACACCACTCCTCTCGCGGACCTCCTTCTATGTTGAGACTTGCAAGAGAATGACTGGGTATGACATGTGAGGAGAGGAGCTATATAGCAGCTCTGCTTGGGTGATCCTCTTGCAACTTCCTGTTGGGAAGGAGAATATATCCCATAAGTAATGGATGAACCGTGGACTGAACACACTTAACAAGAGAAATAGCTAATAGAATGCAAGCTCAATCCTTTTGGCTATATCTTCTGCTAGAAGAGTTTCTGAATTGTCTGCTCTCTCGTAAGTCTCCTTTTCGGATTTTCCATCAGGATAAAGCTGTTTTGCGGACTTCGGTTAAATTTCTTCCTAAGGTTGTGAATTCTTACAACATTAGTAGGGAAATTGTTACATTCTTTGGATGTGGTAAGAGCTTTGAAATACTATGTTGGGGCTACTAAGGATTTCAGGAAGACTTCTAGTCTATTTGTTGTCTTTTCTGGTTCTAGGAAAGGTCAGAAAGCCTCTGCCATTTCTTTGGCATCTTGGTTAAAGCTTTTGATGCACAAGGCTTATTTGGAGGCGGGACAATCTCTGCCTCAAAGAATTACAGCTCATTTTACTAGATCAGTTGCCATTTTGTGGGCTTTTAAGAATGAAGCTTCAGTTTTGCAAAGCGGCAACTTGGTCTTCTTTGCATACATTTACAAAATGTTACCATTTTGATGTATTTGCTTCCTCTGAAGCAGTCTTTGGTAGAAAAGTTCTTCAGGTAGCTGTCTCAGTTTAATTCACCTGCTTATATTTTAAGTTTTTTTTATTGAAATTTATAGAAAAACTTATTATTTGTTTGGATTTAATTTTTCAGCGGAAATAGCTGTTTTTATTTTATCCCTCCCTCTCTAGTGACTCTTCTGTGGATTTCCACATCTTGGGTATTTTATCCCATACGTCACTAGCTCATGGACTCTTGCCATTTACATGAAAGAAAACATAATTTATGTAAGAACTTACCTGATAAATTAATTTCTTTCATAATGGCAAGAGTCCATGAGGCCCACCCTGTTTTTGGTGGTTATATTTTTTTGTATAAAAGCACAATATTATTTTCCAGTTCCTCTTTTTTGTATGCTTTTTTACTCATTTTTTTCACCTCACTACTTGGTTATATGTTAAACTAAGGTGTGAGTGTGGTGGGAGGTATATTTATAGGCATCTTAAGGTTTGGGAAACTTTCCCCCCCCAGGTAGTAATGTATATCCCATACGTCACTAGCTCATGGACTCTTGCCATTATGAAAGAAATGAATTTATCAGGTTAGTTCTTACATAAATTATGTTTTTCTTTCTCTCTCTTTCATTTAAAGTATTCATAACTACCTTCAGGTTTAGTGTAGCTGGTCTAACGAGGTGTCGGGTTAGAGCGCGAGCGAGAGCCCCATAGGAGTTTAGAGAAGAAGTTAATGCACTGCACATCAACTTTCGCTTACACGCTAACTTTTACTTTCATCTTGTAATATGCACGCTAACCCGCCCATGTTAAAAGTTTACTTTCAGCGCAGTTAGCTTGCGTGTGAAAGTAAAAGTTAGTGCATCACTTGTAATCTAGACCTTAGTTAATAGCAAGATCAGAAGGCCAAGTTTTAAATAAACAGAAAATCTATAGGAATTATAGCTAGTATTGAGAAGGCTTGTATGTAGCACAGTAAGAAGATGACTGCAGAATTAGACATTCTGGAAAAGAGTGTTGAAAGGACTATACAACTGCTGATACTGCAGTAATTGTACAGGGACTTGATTAATGTAACATAAAAGCAAAAGAGAACAGGGTAAGATTGTTTGCATTCCTTCAGCAAATGTCAATAGGCAGGTCAAAAGTTAGGCAGCACTGTTTTATGCATAATTCTTGTATAACTCTTCATGCCTCACAATGGCTGCCACAGCCTTGCCAGCAGTTGCTTGGAAGTGAGACTTCATTGTGCATTCACTACTTGGATTTTGTCTCAGGATCAAAGTGGTGCAACCATGAATAATTTATAGTGCAAATTTGTATACAGATATCATCAGGATTCCTCTGAATTATTGTCAGAAGTTGTATTGATCTTATTATATATTGTCTCTGGTCTGAAATCAACATTTAGGCTGACAATTTTCTTATGCAAAAAATTCCCTAAAATTTTCTGTAATATGCCATATGACAACCCTCAGCTATTTTTCTTATTGTCAGTTTTTGGTCACCCATCATAATGTTATGATTTTTTATGGTTTCTAGCAACTGTTGTTAGGTGACATTTTTACATTACCCTCTTCCTAGCTTAAACTCCTTACACTAATTTTAATTGTGGGGTAAGATTGAGCAGAGTCTCTGTAATGGTCCCAGGTACTTACTGGCAGGGACCACACTAATCTCATAGCTGGTGGCAGTCTTCAAGGTTGTGCTGTGAGAGGAGCTGTTAGCAAGGCTGGAGTCTGGAGCTCTATTGAAAAGAGGAGGCTTAGCATGGTGTAAAGTGTGGGTTGTGCTATGGGGATCTCAATCTGAGGAGGCTTTAGAAGGACACGCTCATTTTAGTGTATAGGATCCAGTTTGACCCCAGCCTATTCCTAACAACCGTATACATCGCATCTCCTGCAAGCTAAGTTCCAGTTACCAAACAAGGTAAATCCTTTATTGCCTTATTCAGGGCCGTCTTTAACACAGGGCAAAAGGGGCAGCTGCCCAGGGCCCAGTCTCTGTTGAGGGGCCCAAGAGTCCTAAAAAAAAAAAAATTTTTTTTTTTATGGTTCATACCAGACAGATGATGTGACATGGGGAACACACACATTCAGTCCTAATACTGTCACAGTCAAAAGTACTCTGCTTATATATTTTTTTTTAAAATAAACTGTGCCAGACCGTGCCGGTGTCATGTGACATGCCAAGCTAGTGCCATGTGCTGATTTAGATGTGCACAGTGCAGCGCTGAATGCAAAGCCCTAACTCGGCATCCAGCCATTCCCACTGCATCAGAAAAGGTCCTAATGGGGTTACCACTGTTACCAGGTAACTGCTCTGGTGGTGGGGATTGTTTCTGGGTAGGGCTGACTGTAGGTGCATGCAGCAGAAAGCTGGAGTGGCAGGCAAGTGAGGATTTGAGCATCTGTGCAGCTGCATACACTGCTCTCTTCAGTCTTGAGGCTGTGTGACTCATCTCACACTGTATCCATGCAGCCTTGGGCAGACAGCATCCAGTCTGCTGGTCCCCTTAGCCCTGCTCTTTCTGCTGTGGCCCTAAGATCAACTAACTGAAGTTTGTTAGAGGAACAGTGCTTTGTAGAAAGGTTTCAGTGGGAAGAATAAGTGAGTGCACACACATCCCTCCCAATGCAGCATTGTCTAGTGCAGGGTGAAAGGGAACTTGTTCCTAGCAAATAAGTGACATGTGCTGCTGTGGCTGATGTATAGTGTCATGCTGATATTTACTTAATGTAAGGTTTATTTTTATAGTTTTTGTTTTCTCTGTTGCGGATTTTATAGCTTCCCATAGTAGTTCTGTTGTTCCAGTCAGTAAACTTATATTTGTCTGCACCTCCACGCATCCTCCTCAGTCTTTACCTTGCTTTGCTCCTGTTGGCTGCCCTAAATCTCTTTAACCAGCTAACCTCACACCAGAATCACATTCAAAAGAATATTAAATGAATTCACAGTGGAGGAATTTATATATTTATTTACTTATAAGTACTGCTTAGGTCCAGTTTCAAATATTGCAATTTATTTCATTTTTTTTAAATGATTAGCCCAGCAGTGGATGATACACTGCTGGTCTAATCATTTTTAAAAAATTATAAAATAAATTGATTTAGTTGTTTTTTTTGGGATGTTGGGGTGGAAAGCGAAATTGCATGGGGTGGGGGGGGGGGGCAAGAAATGTTTTGCCCAGGGTCCAGTCAATAATAAAGACGGCCCTGGCCTTATATAATGACCAAGCCAGCATGGATCCAGCAGAGATGGTGAATATTATCAAAACCTTATTATAGCAATATATTTTTGGTTTCATAGGTTAAACACCCACAAAAAGAAATACATTTAGAAGCACAAGTCATGTTTTAATAAATGTTAAGTTTTATCTAAAGTGACACATACAACTTATGAGTTCAATTTAATAATCAATTGTCAAACATACTTTTTTGGACTTTGAGTGCTTCTAAATGTATTTCTTTATGTGGGTCTTTAACCCATGAAATATTTTTTTTTTTTTTAAATACATAGCACATACACACAACAAATAATAAAGTTAATTCTCATATGGATAAGGGTAGTCCACAAAATTAAAGAGGTAGTGGAACTGGTTTATGTATCTTAAACACCTTATTAGAGCAGCTTACTCCACTAACTCACTCTATGCAAAAACTTCACAATTGGCTTTGATGCAGAGCATTGAAGGACTTCGGGTGAAGTCACAGTCTGCTATGGGGGTTTCCATCACTATTCCTCCTATGGCTTCATCTGCTGCTGAGGGGCACTATTATGTCAACTGCTCCTAGGTTGCAGCCATAAGGACATTTAACTTATTCAGAGCCAAATCTGCCATTACCAGAAAGGTTTGTTTGGGATAGACAACAGTACTGTACCTTTATTACTGCCTGACAAATCTGTTGAGCCTGGAGCTTATGCTACAGACATTGTATGAATGGTGAAGCTCAGATTTGGGCACACAGTCTGATACAGAAGACTGGGGTTGTTTTTTGAATGCTATACAGGTGATCCACATCATACTTCCTCTGCTCAAGCGGCTCTGAGGGCTTTGAGACAAGTAAAGAGGCCTGTAGAGGACTGTGTATGCAACTTCAATCACATTGCCAGTGACACTGATTTGAATGCTCCTGCCCTTCTTGATCAGTATAATCTATTCCTTTTCTTTGCTTGTGTGGATCTGTCAGCAGATTTGGAAAATTTTATCTCCTTGGACATCCAAATAGAGATTTCAAGATAGACAACAGGAGAGACTTGCTACACAGACTCGTAATTTTCTATGAGCTGTACTGTGAGACCTGAGTTGGGTTTTCTTCCTATGGTTGTTTCAGATTGCAACATCAATCAGGAGATTGTGGTTCCTTCCTTGTGTTCTAATCCTTCTTTTCGAAGGAGCGGTTATTTCATAACTGGGATGTGGTTCGGGCCTTGAAGTTCTTTCTCCAGGCTAAAAAATAACTAGGTAAGGGAACTCACAATGCAAGGCAGCCATCTCAGAACTCTGCGCCGAAGCAATAGTCAGTAGAAAAAGAACCTTCCAAGACAGAAAATCTGAATGTCAACAACATGCATAAGCCCAAAATGGAGCCTTCTGCAAAAGTTAGAACAAGATGTAAACTCCCAAGAGAAGTACTAGATCTAAACACAGGCCTGATCTTGTCAAAGCCTGAACCAAGACTGAACATCTAGAAGTTCTATGAGCTTCTCGAGCAGAAAACCGATAGGGCCGAAATCTGTCCCCTAAGGGAGCTACAGAAGAAGCCCTTCTCCAGGGCATCCTGGAGAAAGGAAGGATCCTGAAAAACCTGGCCTTATGCCAGGGGAATCTCCGCTTTCATACAAGAAAAAGCTGAGTTTAAACTCTTGACTTTCAGGTTCCAAAGCAGCAAAGTTCACCAATAAGCCATCGTAGGAAACCCTTACCAGAAAAAGTAGGTCCTGCACCCCTTTTGATAGATGCAACGATACACCGACTTATGAGCGAAAGCGAGAGTATTAACATTTTACAGAAAAAAACTCTCATGGCTAAGACTAAGCGTTCAATTCCACGCAGTCAGCCTCAGAGAATCTAGACTGTAAAGAACACAAGGACCCTGCTCCAGCAAATCCCTGTAACAAAGTCCATGGAGGCAAAGCCCTTAACCCCTTAACGACTCATGTCGTACAGGGTACGTCTTGTACAATCTGGTCTTTAAAGACCAGAGACGTACCCTGTACGACATAGGAGTTTAAAGCAGCTGGAAGCGATCCTGATCGCTTCCAGCTGCTTTCAAGGTATTGCCGTGATGCCTCGATATTGAGGCATCACTGCAATACCTTTTCTGGCACACCGATGCAGAGAGTGCCGATCGTTGGTGGGTGGGAGTAGCGCTGGGAGGCGGGTGGACGGCCCATCGCTGGTGTCCTTCGGTCGCATTAGTGCCCGGTGTGTGTGTGGGAGCGCGCACGGGGGCGGGGGGAACGCGCACACGCGCACATCACACGTCCCCACGATCAGCACTGTGAGTGTTTGCGATCAGGGGGGTGGGAGTGGGAAATCAGTTTGAGTGTTTGAGATCAGGGGGGTGGGAGTGGGAAATAAGATTTGTAAAAGGGATCAGGGGGAGGAGGGGAGGGAGTGGGGGGACATCTACAACAGAGATAAAATTTAAAAAAAAAAATTAAAAAATGGACATTATTTTTGAAAAGTGGGTACTGGAAGACTGCTGCCAGTACCCAAAATGGCACCAAATAGTGAAAGGGGGTAGGGATAGAGAGCTGTTTAGGGGGGCTCAGGGGAGTTAGGTGGTAAGGGGGGATCCTACACTGCAGAAAATATATAAATGTAAAAACACTTTTTTTTTTATACTGGCAGACTTTCTGCCAGTACTTAAGATGGCGGGGACATTTGTGGGGTGGGGGAGGGAAGAGAGCTGTTTGGGAGGGATCAGGGGGTCTGATGTGTCAGGTGGGAGGCTGATCTCTACACTAAAGCTAAAATTAACCCTTCAAGCTCCCTACAAGCTACCTAATTAACCCCTTCATTGCAGAGCATAATACAAGTGTGGTGCGCAGCAGCATATAGCGGCCTTCTAATTACCAAAAAGAAACGCTAAAGCCATATATGTCTGCTATTTCTGAACAAAGGGGATTCCAGAGAAGCATTTACAACTATTTGTGCCATAATTGCACAAGCTGTTTGTAAATCATTTCAGTGAGAAACCTAAAGTTAGTGAAAAAGTGAACGTTTTTTTTATTTGATCGCATTTGGCGGTAAAATGGTGGCATGAAATATACCAAAATGGACCTAGATCAATAATTTGGGTTGTCTACTACACTACACTAAAGCTAAAATTAACCCTGCAAGCTCCCTACAAGCTACCTAATTAACCCCTTCACTACTTGGCATAATACACGTGTGGTGCGCAGTGGCATTTAGCGGCCTTCTAATTACCAAAAAGTAATGCCAAAGCCATATATGTCTGCTATTTCTAAACAAAGGGGATCCCAGAAAAGCATATACAACCATTTATGCCATAATTGCACAAACTGTTTGTAAATAATTTTAGTGAGAAACCTAAAGTTTGTGAAAAAGTGAACAATTTTTTTTATTTGATTGCATTTGGCGGTGAAATGGTGGCATGAAATATACCAAAATGGGCCTAGATCAATACTTTGGGATGTCTTCTAAAAAAAATATATATACATGTCAAGGGATATTCAGGTTTTCCTGAAAGATATCAGTGTCACAATGTAACTAGAGCTAATTTTAAAAAAAAGTGGTTTGGAAATAGCAAAGTGCTATTTGTATTTATTGCCCTATAACTTGCAAAAAAAAGCAAAGAACATGTAAATATTGGGTATTTCTAAACTCAGGACAAAATTTTGAAACTATTTAGTATGGGTGTTTTTTGGTGGTTGTAGATATGTAACAGATTTTGGGGGTCAAAGTTAGAAAAAGTGTGTTTTTTTCTATTTTTTTTTCTCATATTTTCTATTTTTTTTATAGTAAATTATAAGATACTAGTCCTAAAGCCCGTTCACACGGGCCGTGTTGTGTTATATTTTTCTCTCTCTCTCTCTCTCTCTCTCTTTCTCTCTCTCCCCTATCTCTCTCTCTCCCCTCTTTCTCCCCCCTGTCTCTCTCTCTCTCTCCCCCTGTCTCTCTCACTCTATCCCCCCTGTCTCTCTCACTCTATCCCCCCTGTCTCTCTCACTCTATCCCCCCTGTCTCTCTCACTCTATCCCCCCTGTCTCTCTCACTCTATCCCCCCTGTCTCACTCTCACTCTATCCCCCCTGTCTCTCTCACTCTATCCCCCCTGTCTCACTCTCACTCTATCCCCCCTGTCTCACTCTCACTCTATCCCCCCTGTCTCTCTCACTCTCTCCCCCCTGTCTCTCTCTCTCTCCCCCCTGTCTCTCTCACTCTATCCCCCCTGTCTCACTCTCACTCTATCCCCCCTGTCTCACTCTCACTCCCCTGTCTCTCTCTCACTCCCCTGTCTCTCTCACTCTCTCCCCCCTGTCTCTCTCACTCTCTCTGAGGCTATGTTTGCGTGCGCGTTCGCGTGCACGTGCGCAGTTGCGAGGGTGCGTGCGCATTCTGCAAGTGTGCTGTGTGATAGGCTAAGTGGGTGTCAACATCAAGTGTGCTGTGTGATAGGCTAAGTGGGTGTCAACATCAGTTTTTGCTTTGAGGGTACGGTGCGCATGAGGTCACGTGGGTGCGAGGGTGCGCGCGGTGAAAGTGTCACATCAGTTTTGTACGCATCAGTTTTGTACGCGGGTGCGCGCGGTGAGGGTGCGCGTGCGAGGTCAGCGGTGTGCGGTGAGGGTGCGCGTGCGAAGTATCAACAGCTGTCAGCTATAGGCCAAGGGTGCGCGTGCGATCAGCTGCAAGAGTTTGTCTGAACTGCGCATGACGGCTTCAGACAAACTCTTGTCTTTTATAATATAGGATGATGAAAATAATGGTATCTTTAGAAAGTCTATTTAATGGCGAGAAAAACGGTATATAATATTTGTGGGTACAGTAAAAGAGTAAGAGGAAAATTACAGCTAAACACAAACACAGCAAAAATTTAAAAATAGCCCTGGTCCTTAAGGGAAAGAAATTGAAAAATGGCCTTGTCCTTAAGGGATTAAACTGCGATATAACTCGTAGATATAAACAGAGCAAACTGTCTCACTGACGCCTGCTCCTGCTAGGACTGAACCATCCACAACAAAGCGTGACATGGCCGAAGAGAAGAAGGTTAAAAAGAAACCTCGAAAGGATGCTAGATGTCTAGCATACTCTGGATGAAAGCCTTGAGAACTTGATCGTCTTCCCCATCAGATACAAACATTCGAGCAGGGAAAGATGGTAGGGGACATCCGATCGAGAGAAATACGCTCATAGAGAGGGTCGCTGGCGATGAGCCAAATTGGGACTTTGCCCACCATCAAACATGAGACCCCCCTCCCCCCCCCCGCCTAGCAGGAGGAATTCTCCTTCTCTAAAATTAGATCTCCAAAAGAAGATCTCCCTACTGAGAGGTCTTATCTGGTATGAACCCAGAAGACTAAATCCTCCAAGCAGAAAGCTTGCTGAGGAACCAAAGGAATAATTGGAAGAAAACTCCCAATCCACGGATCTCCCTAGGACACTCTCTCCCCACGGACAAGGAAGCGACAAAGTCAAAACCGCCCCGGGAGAGCTTCAGAGAAAGAATTCTCAGAACCAGGAGATCTGAACGGAACACTGGGATTGATTTCCCCAACCGGTATACCATGTAAGTCTAGTAAGACAGATACACCAACTCCATGCCAAAGTCTCGACCTCGGCTGTGTATATCACTCTCCACCCCTGCGTCAACGAAGACCAGAAGGGGGCAGTAGGGCATAACCTGAAGGGAAAACTTCTCAAGATCTCAGGAAAAATTCCTGTCCATAAGACAAAAACAGCATCCAAGATTCACCCTGGTGTCTACACCAGCAACACCGGTCTAGATCCAACTCTGGGGATTGAAAAGACATGAGAAAAACCCAAAATGTCTATTAGCAGTCGAAGATAAGAAACACATTTTACTACTGTAAAATCTGCAAGCAGGATACTGCCACCTTAACCCCCAGATCCCAAGAAGGAAACCTAGGATCAGAACAAGGTTTACTGTAACATACGGTTCCTTAAGAACCGGATTTGCTCAAACAGGATGAACCAGGAAAGACATCCTTCTTCCTAACCAAAGGAAGGGAGAACCTTACATGTTCCAACAAAAAGAAAAACTAATAAGCTCTGCTTAAAATTCCTAGAAGAAATAGCAAAAAGGTGACAGCAAATTCAAATATAAATTTATTGAATAAGAAAAAATAGGGCAACGTTTCAGGACCTTATCCCTTAGTCATGCCATGCAGTGGCCCTTAGGTGACTTGCAATACCTGTCTGGAGTGCTGAAATATTCCTATTTGTAAAAATCCTAGAACCCAATTAGGACGGGAAGACCATCCCCCTATTAGGTCATGCACCAACAGAGGAGGAAAATATTCCCACAGTGCGATAGATACAAGGAAAATGACTCCAAAGGTCACTTGACAAACTTTCCTTTCTCTGAGAAGACAACTGCCCAGAAAGAAACCTTGCTCCGACCTCTAGGACCCCTAGATCCATATGATCCAGTGTCAAGCATCCACCCCAGATAATACCTAGACAGGACCAGCCTGTTAACTAGGATAGATGGGCCTGCTGTACCTGGACCGGAAATATAGAAAAAAAACTCATTCTCTTGTATGGAAAGAAGGAGCAAACCCAACTATTATCCACAACAGGTCCTGCCTGTTATATAGAATCCAACGTATCTGCCGGAACAATCCAAGGCGAAAACAAAACTCTTAAGTTCCAGCAAAGCTAGAACAACTGAATAAACAAATTAAAGAAATTAAGCTCCGAGGCTTAAAAATGTTTTACTCGAAATCATCGAGGGAACTATTACCCCGAACAGAAATCTGTAAGCTTCCACCAGAAGTTTCCAACAATATTGACCATCAAAGTCGGTAGTACCAAAAATCGCATGTGACGAAACGAGTTTCTATAACCACCCAGAGCTCTGAAAAACAACAAACTATCCGGAACAGAATAGCAAAGTAAAAGAAAAACAGGCAAATGCCCTGAGAAGGAGTGTGCAAACAAAAAACAGGTCCTGTCTGTCATACGACACAATCCCCCATAGAGCTTGAAACTGGAATTCTAAATAAACAATAAAACAAAAAGTAAAACAAGACGACAAGGAATAGGATCCCATCCCCCCCCCCCCCCTTGTTTAGTTAAGATCGTTATCAGATTTAGAAGACTGAGATTCAACTGACGAATCAGTACTGGGAACCTCTAACATCGCCAAAACCTCTCTCAGGAATAAACGTAGGAGTGCCAATCTAAATCTAAATGCTAAGCCCTCCGCAGTCAGAGGACCCAAGTCAGCAGACTCCAACCCTGGAGGTTCTCCCTCTGAGGCCTCAGAGGGAACTGCATCCCTAGAGGACTGATCAGACACAATCATTATTTTACACGAATGTCCAAGGCCAAATTACTCCTTCGCTTACAAGTAGAAGGAATAGGTAACATCTCTAAGGCCGCAGAGATGGCCATGCGGAACTGCATAGTAACCTCTGGTGGAAACAAACCCCTTACAGGTGAAGGAGGATCGGAACTCGGGAAAACTGCATATGTAGGAACATAATCTAGGGAACACACCTCACTGGATGAAGAATCCTCAGAGGCGGATGGCTCAGTGGTCTCTAACATCTCAACATTGGTTGATGAGAACACCCTATTACGGCATACGGAACATAATTGAGAGGACCTGGATTACCTGGGCCTCCTCACAATATACACAGTTATCAAATTCTGTATCAGAGGGATCCCCCTCTAAAATATCAGAATCCTCCATAACTCGTCTATATCAAATTATAGAAAAAGGAAAAACAACTGGCACCTTATACCCCCAATGGCTGGGGCACTCACCACCTCCTATGACCCAGACAGGTAGAGAAGATGCACCTCTCCGCAGAAACCCGGTCAGGAATTGGAAACGGGGGAAAAAACGTGAACACTCCCGGTCACATGGTGCACATGCAGGGCCTGGCTCTGCTAAGGAAAAAGCGTGCCATCTTAATATAAAGAAACTGCGCAGCTCACAAATGAAAATAACCTGTACGTTCTGTATCAGCCTAAGAGCCCAAACGTTCTTACACATAAGCAGTCAAAATCACATAAAAAATATGATTAAAAATCCCCACTGTTCAATATATCCCTCAGGAAATATTAACCCTTGGTTCCATAAAGATAAAGGAGTCCCACTGTGACCCTGTCTTCTATCGTTAACATGTGTGTAAAGTAATTAAACGATCTTACTGGAATCTATGCCGTAGAATAGTGACACGGTCCTTCAAGTTTGACAGATTGTAGCAGCACTTCTGACATGGACTTGAGTGAAAAAAGCAGGCAGCGAAACTCATCAATGCTGATTGCTTAAGGAGCTGTTAATATGAGTCTGGATGGGTTCGCAGAAAGACTCTCCCTGTATCTCTAGACTCTAACTTTCGTCAATACTCTCACTGAGAGGCTGACAAGACTACTTAAAACTCCAGTCCCAACTCAAAGAGTACTACCCTGCATAAGAGACTACTCCGAAATCTTCTGACACTTCTCTACCAACTTTCTGTGACGAAAGGCAAAGAATGACTGGGGGATGAGGGGAGTGGGGAGGTATTTAAGCCTTTGGCTGGGGTGTCTTTGCCTCCTACTGGTGGCCAGGATCTATATTTCCACAAGTAAGGAATGAAGCCGTGGACTCTCCTCATATTAAGATGGAAAGGATCTTAAGGGCCAAAAATCTGGGATATGTATTTAATAGTGTGGAAAAGCAAAATATCAAATGTGAACGATAGCATTAGTTCATGACTATCGCTACAGAAGGATATCGAATCTTAGGGGGCTCTACCATTGTGTTGTATATATTGTGTTACTACTATTTCAAAATTGAAAAGAGCTGACCAAAATTAACAATTCTAAAATAAATATATATTGAAATTTGAAAGAGCATCATATTTTGTTCTAAAAAGAGGGTATGGCTAACACTGCTGTTAAGTATCTAGTTAAAAGTGTCCCTAATGCTATGTGTTGTGTGGTTACTATTACGAAACCACAAATAAATGACTTAATGTGTGTGTCTATGTGCTGTAGTATGGTGTATATATATATATATATATATATATATATATGTTATATGTACATATATACTTTGATGGCAGATTCTGTGCACTATAGTGTCTGTGTGTTGTGTATATAAGTGATACATCATATGTTATGTTACTTAGAATAGTCCCTATAGTACTGGTTGTTCAAAAAACCTTTGTGTAGAATGTATTTGATTGAAGGTTGCCAAATCGACATTGGCATTTAATCCCTGTGGAAGCAGGGTCTTGAGCTTGTAAATCCAGAAAGTTTCTCTCTGGCGTAATCTATTATAATCTGTGGATTTGGGAATATGATCTATAGGCAGAAATTTGTATGTATTAGGATTATTTGAATGTGTAGTGTAACAATGAATAGGGATACTATGTATTATTTTTCTATCAGAACAGTTTTTGCAGTTGCGAAAATGTTCACCCCATCTGATTTAAACTTTTCTGGAGGTGCACCCTACGTACTGTAATCCACATACACATTCAATAAAATAGACAACATAGTTTGATTTGAAACTGTAAAAACTGGAAATTCAAAATTCTTCTCCTGTGATTTTGGATTCAAATGATTTGGCACCTGCTTTGATGTACTTGCATTCATTGCACCCTCTTTTGTTACATTTGTATATTCCTCTTAAACCAAAAGAGTTATTCTTCAATTGAACTGATTTTTAAGGGTGTTATGAAAATATGAAAATGAACAAACACTGGCACATCATTAAGAGAGATCCTATTCTAAAAAATATTGTTGAAGAAAAACCTAAAATAGTTTACAAAAGAGCTCCCACTTTAAGGAACAAATTAGCCCACAGCAAGAGGGTCAAAAACAAAGATTTCCGTAACACCCTTAAAAAATCAGTTCAATTGAAGCATAACTCTTTTGGTTTGATATTTTGCTTTTCCGCTCTATTAAATTCATATCTCAGATTTTTCGCCCTCAAGATCCTTTTGTCAGTAACAATATAATATATACTGATACAAATTGCGGATTTATTTTAAATTGTGTCAGTTAAGAATTTATTTTTAAGAAATATGCGTTTGACACATTATATGAGATTGTTATATATATACGTTTTTAGTATATTTAATTTATGCAATGACTAACATTTGCATTGATTTATAATACAGTACTGTTAGTTGTTTTGGTTTTAAAATTCTATCTGTAATGCATTGGATTTAATTAGATCGTCTCTGGATTACTTAATATCTGGTACGTCGTTTATACAAACTAACTATATATTTGTTTTACAGACATCTTTCTGACACCCATTTGGTATATGACAAATTACTCAGAAATATTCTGATATTGTTACAAATATAAAATGTAACGAGAAATACATATTTCATTGATAAGATACAAATTCAATACAGACACTTCCTTCTTTTCTGATGATTGGACATTTTGTAATACGAGATGACCAATGAGATACAATGTGACGGTTTTTAAACCACCCGTTTTGTGATGTGATTATAACGTCTTTTGCCTAATGAAATGACCATTGTTTTAGGTCAAGAAACACGTAGCAATAAAGCTTTGTTTTTAACACTTCACTCTGAGATGTCTGTATTGCCTATTGTCTACTTAAGGGACTCTGTTACCCTGTTTTTTGCTTTTGAAGTGTTCCAGTGTCTTGTGAAAAGTAAACCAATAGATGTCCAGACTGACTACGAGTAACGGTTCCTGTTCCATCCAGACACTTTGGAAGTATCCAGTAAGCTGACAACTGTGAGCATCAGCCTGTCTATTTGCACTCTGCTAAACCCAGGTTCCATCACAAATTGCGAGTTATATTCTATTACCTCCTACACATTATACACACAGAGTTCACTATGAGGCGCCCCTTCTCTTTTTGAATAATGCGAATTAATGCAATTATTGATTTTGGTTTAAGTGGTGGCTTCCATGATTAAACAATGGCAAGTAACATTAGAGGGACACTAAACCCATTTTTTTTACTCCTATTATAATTTTTATTCATTCTCTTGCTATCTTTATTTGAAAAGCAGAAATGCAAAGCTTAGGAGCCGGCCCATTTTTGGTTCAGCATCTGGCTAGCGCTTGCTGATTGGTGGATAATTGTAGCCACCAATAAGCAAGCACAATCCAGGGTGCTGAACCTAATATGGGCCAGCTCCTAAGCTTTACATTCCTGCTTTTAAAATTGCATGCTTTATCTGAACCATGAAAGAAAAAAAAATGGGTTTAGTATCCATTTCATGTCCCTCTTCAATCAAAAGTTTTTCCAATACAACTGATTGTAGCTGGTGGCACGCCAATAAAATGTCGTCCTGTTCTAAAAGAGACTGTGCCAGGCACTGTCACAATGATTTCCAACATAGGGCCTGATATTCATTTTTCTAGACCTTATACTGTAATGTAGGTGTCTCTCACACCAAGAACCCTGCATATCTTTCAAATTAAAATTTGTCTTTCTAAAAACTTTTAGGGACCTTTCGCTAATGACAAAATGTCTTAGAAAATATTGCATGAGCAGAGAGCTTTTGAATATCAGGCCCTCTTAGAGAGACTTTACAATTCAATGTTCTTAAGTATTCCTTATTCCCAGTAATTTGGGGCTTGCTTTGATTAAAAAAGCATAATCTTTCAATAAATAGGGATATTGGCAGTATAAATAAATATTTAAAACAATAGGATATTGGCAGTATAACTTTATTAAAGTCACAGTTAGTGTTTCTCCTAGTCTGCTTCACTTTTGACTGTTCATCAGAGTATTTGGAAACTTTACCTGCACAATATTGAGAGTTTTCTGGTGTGTTTGGAAAAAAAAAAAAATTATATCATCTTCCTTATATCTTTATGACTGCCTTTTTGATTTAGTCCTGGGAGCTTGAAAGCCTTTTGGAAGAATTTTTCTGCTACATTATTTTAAGTTATATAATTTTTATCAGATCTTCTGGTTGGGACAGGAACCTTTTTTTGTAGAAAAGAAGGATGGGGATCTAAAACCTTGTGTGGACTATAGAGCTCTTAAAAGTCACTATTTGTACTACGTACCCAAGGGCCTCTATTTATCAAGCTGTCAACCGCAAATACGCTGGAATTCCGCAGCATATTTGTGGCGAGCCTGATTCGCCATAGTTATCAAACCCTATAGACCGGCAAAAGTACAATATAGCGACGTAACATACGATCCGCCGGTTTCAGTCCGACACAGATCGATGGTTACGTCACTACAGATGTTCTGAACGTAAGTTCGGCACAATCTGACTACTTTTGGAAGTTATCAAAGAACTAGCAGGTACGCTCGGCACTTTTCCGGCCCAGCGTACCTGGTTTTCAATCCGCCGCCCTGGATGCGGCGGATGCCATAGGAATCAATGGGAGTCTGACAGCAGCGAAAGCTCATGCTCGCTGCTGCCTGATATCCCATTGATTCCTATGGTAAAAGTCTACACCTTACACCCTAACATGTACTCCAGAGTCTAAACACCCCTAATCTGCCCCCCTACACCGCAGACACCTACATTATACTTATTAACCCCTAAACCGACACGCTCCCGGACCCCGCCACCACCTACATTATACCTATTAACCCCTAATCTGCCGCCCCCTATACCGTCGCCACCTACATAAAGTTATTAACCCCTATACTGCCAATCCTGGACCCCGCCGCAACTAAATACATTGTTTAACCCCTAAACTGCCGCTCCCGGAGCCCACCGCCACCTACATTATATTTATTAACCCCTAATTTGCCCCCCTACACCGCCGCCACTATAATAAGTTATTAACCCCTAAACCTAAGTCTAACCCTTAACCTAACACCCACTAACTTAAATATAATTTAAATAGCTCTAAATAAATATTCCTATCATTAACTAAATTATTCCTATTTAGAATTAAATACTTACCTATAAAATAAACCCTAAGATAGCTACAATATAACTAATAGTTACATTGTAGCTATTTTAGGATTTATTTTTATTTTACAGGCAAGTTTGTATTTATTTTAACTAGGTACAATAGTTATTAAATAGTTATTAACTATTTAATAACTACCTAGCTAAAATAAATACAAAAGTACCTTTAAAATAAAACCTAACCTAAGTTACAATTACACCTAACACTACACAATAATTAAAATAATTAAATAAATGAACTATAATTTAATAAAATTAATTACAATTAAATAAAATTAACTAAAGTACAAAAAAAACACTAAATTACAGAAAATAAAAAAATAATTACAAGAATTTTAAACTAATTACACCTAATCTAATCCCCATAATAAAATAAAAAAGCCCCCCAAAATAATAAAAAACCCTACCCTATACTAAATTAAAAATAGCCCTTAAAAGGGCCTTTTGCGGGGCATTGCCCCAAAGTAATCAGCTCTTTTACCTGTAAAAAATATACAATACCCCCCCACAACATTAAAACCCACCACCCACACACCCAACCCTACTCTAAAACCCACCCAAACCCCCCTTAAAAAAACCTAACACTAACCCCTTGAAGATCACCCTACCTTGAGACGTCTTCACCCAGCCGGGCCTAAGTCCTCAACGAAGCCGGGCGAAGTCTTCATCCAACCGGGCAGAAGAGGTCCTCCAGACGGTAAGAAGTCTTCATCCAGACGGCATCTTCTATCTTCATCCATCTGACGAGGAGCGGCTCCATCTTGAAGACATCCGACGTGGAGCATCCATCCAGAACGACGACTACCCGACGAATGAATATTCCTTTAAATGACGTCATCCAAGTTGTCATCCTTTGAATTCCGATTGGCTGATAGAATTCTATCAGCCAATCGGAATTAAGGTAGGAAAAATCCTATTGGCTGAAGCGAGCTCAATCCTATTGGCTGATTGCATCAGCCAATAGGATTTTTCCTACCTTAATTCCGATTGGCTGATAGAATTCTATCAGCCAATCAGAATTCAAGGGACGCCATCTTGTATGACGTCATTTAAAGGAACCATCATTTGTCGGGTAGTCGTTGGTCTGGATGGATGCTCCGCGTCGGATGTCTTCAAGATGGGGCCGCTCCTCGTTGGATGGATGAAGATAGAAGATGCCGTCTGGATGAAGACTTCTGCCCGTCTGGAGGACCTCTTCTGCCCGGTTGGATGAAGACTTCGCCAGGCTTCGTTGAGGACTTTGGCCCGGTTGGGTGAAGACGTCTCAAGGGTGATCTTCAAGGGGTTAGTGTTAGTTTTTTTTAAGGGGGTTTTGGGTGGGTTTTAGAGTAGGGTTGGGTGTGTGGGTGGGGGGTTTTAATGTTGGGGGGTATTGTAATTTTTTTACAGGTAAAAGAGCTGATTACTTTGGGGCAATGCCCCGCAAAAAGCCCTTTAAAGGGCTATTTGTAATTTAGTATAGGGTAGGGCTTTTTTTTATTTTGGGGGTCTTTTTTATTTTATTAGGGGGATTAGATTAGGTGTAATTAGTTTAAAATTCTTGTAATTATTTTTTTATTTTCTGTAATTTAGTGTTTGTTTGTTTTGTATTTTAGTTAATTGTATTTAATTGCAGTTAATTTATTTAATTATAGTGTAGTGTTAGGTGTAATTGTAACTTAGGTTAGGTTTTATTTTACAGGTAAATTTGTATTTATTTTAGCTAGGTAGTTTATTAAATAGTTAATAACTATTTAATAACTATTCTACCTAGTTAAAATAAATACAAACTTGCCTGTAAAATAAAAATAAACCCTAAGCTAGCTACAATGCAACTATTAGTTATATTGTAGCTACCTTAGGGTTTATTTTATAGGTAAGTACCGTATTTAGTTTTAAATAGGAATAATTTAGTTAATTATAGGAATATTTATTTAGAGTTATTTAAATTATATTTAAGTTAATGGGTGTTAGGTTTAGGAGTTAATATGTTTATTATAGTGGCGGCGCTGTAGGGGGGGCAGATTAGGGGTTAATAAATATAATGTAGGTGGCGGTGGGCTCCGGGAGCGGCAGTTTAGGGATTAAACAATTTATTTAGTTGCGGCGGGGTCCGTGATCGGCAGGATAGGGGTTAATAACTTTATGTAGGTGGCGGCGGTATAGGGGGCGGCAGATTAGGGGTTAATAGGTATAATGTAGGTGGCGGCGGGGTCCGTGAGCGGCGGTTTAGGGGTTAATACATTTATGAGAGTTGCGGCAGGGTCCGGGAGCGGCGGTTTAGGGGTTAATAACTTTATTTAGTTGCAGGGGGCTCCGGGAGCGGCGGTTTAGGGGGTAAAACAGTATAGTATAGTGTGGGTGCTTAGTGACAGTATAGCAAGAAAGCTGTGAAAAAGCCGAAGAGCAGTCAGATCGATGACTGTTAGTTAACAACAGTCCGCTGCTCATTGCCCAGTACTTGGTGCGCGGCTTTTTGACAGCTTTTTTGATAATTTTGGAGAACATATTCAGGTCCGCGGCGGCAATGTTAGGCGATCTTAGGCAAGCGTATTGGTGCCGTTGAATGCAAGAAAGTCGACGGCTTGATAAATAGAGGTCTTTGTCTCTTATCCAAGAAAGGTTGGATACAATGATGGAAGCTCAACAAGTTTTTACAAATATTTATTTGAGAGGTGTAAATATCTTAGGGCTAGATTACAAGTGGAGTGATATTGTTTGTGCGCAAGTTAAATTGCGCTTGTAAAGTAAATGTGAACGAGTGAGTGCAATCGTGATTTACGCTAGAATGATTACCGTGACCTCAGAGCTGTGGTACACATCAAAAGACATTACAAAGTACAGTTACACTCATAATAACACCATCTGATAAAAATTATTCAAAATATTGACAAAAACGTTATAAGGGCTCAAAGATATGAGGTCTCAGGTGCTAGGAAAAAAAAGGCAGGCAAAGGGCTTTAACACTGAGATTCATACATATACATGTCTAAAGAGGTTTTTCCACTTTTTTTCTAAATTGACTTCTATCTGGGAATAGTCTAAGTTTGGCTGTTTGCGCGCATCGGTTAGTGTAAGAGCAATAACTTTTTACTTTCAACTTGTAATACAAGCGCAACCCAATGCACGCAAAAAACTTCTAGCGCAAGTAACACGTGAGTGAACTTGCTAAATAGTGCTCCACTCGTAATCTGGTCCTTAGTGAGCAGAAGGGGATGAGTGGGAGACAGCTTTCTGCACTCCATGGTCCCTTTGTATACCTTGTTATGCCATTTGAATTATATAATGCTCCAGCCACGTTCCAGCACTTTCTTAATGATATATTCAGAGACTTCGTAGACACCTTTATTAGTTTATACCTCAAAAATAACATGGCTAGATGTGATACATGTACTAAAAGGTAGCACTATTTGTAATCTAGATGTGCTTTTCTGGTTTTGACCCCTGCTTACGTACTGGTTTATATTCCAAGCATTATCCTTGTCTGTACCCTAAATTGAGGACTGATCTGCAGGCTTCTGACAACTGGAAAAGTACTTCTGATTACCCTTTTGCTTGTTCCTTTTGCTGTGATGTTCAGTTCCTGACAGATACTTTGGTGTTAAACTTTGGCCTGGCCTTTGACTACTCTTATGAATTATCTCTGAGTGCTAATGTCTGGTTCTGCTAATCTGGTAATGACCTTGGCCTGTTCCTGACAAGCATATACATTGCATCTCCAGCAAGCCTGGTTCCAGTCACCCAACAAGATAAATCCTTATAGTTTCCTAATATATCAGCCCTTTCATTATCAATTTTTTTCTGTTAACATTTTTTTCATCAAGGATTTGATGACTATGGCTATACAATATGTACTTTGGTTAAATTTCTTAACGGCTCACACAAAATGTCCTGTAAATACTAAAGGGTTAACTTTCGACACTTGAAAACTGGCATCTCAAAGCAATATAAAACAACATACTTTCATTGCAGTAATGTGCTTCCCAATTAGGATTAAGACTCTACTCTCAGAACTGTCATTATATTACAGCATGTTATTATGACAATTATGGATATATACAAATTAGAGTTGTGAAGTCTACAGTGTGTACTTCCAAATCTTAGAACTTAGTTTTTTTTCTACCCTCACCTTATTCCTTGTGATCTTTTACATATTTATTTTTCCTTCCTCCCTTTTTCTTGCCGTAATGGCACTAGTAGGATACGTTTCAGTAGTGCCTTCAGTCCTCAAAGGTGTCAACTGTCATGAATTTTTAAAGCAGTGTCATTTTAAATATGCCCTGTGCTCTACCCAGAACAAGGGGAGGGGTAACAAAAGGGAGCAGATGTATTAAAAAAAGACAAAGAAAGGCAGTGTATAGAGGTCCACCACCAGTACCACTTTGTACTCTTACTATTTAGCTTTGTGATCATCTATGTAAGCGCCACACATTGTGTGGTCTAGAATGACTACTGTCCACAAAAGTCGGCCATCTGCCTAAGGGTTGAGGCTTTATAGCCACGTAGCCTCTCTTTAATGGCCTGATGATCTAACGCTCTCCGCTCAGGTGAGATGATCTAAATGATCCTCCAGCACTGCAAGATCCCTAGTGAAAGGCAGATTTTGCTATACTTCTCTAAGATGCACTCCCAGCATTTCTATATGTGAAGGGGAAAGAAGTTACACCACTCTTAGTGCTCAAAGCTTAAGGAGGGGCAAATTGTATAGATGAACACCGCTAAGCCTGTTCTCCACCCTCTGAACCCACTTGGCTAGTAAAGTGGTGAACACTCACCCAGAGCACAAACACAGATTAGGCTGTGAGAACATCAAACACCTGCCGAAAGTAAACCGATACTCAGGACCAAAACCGGTGAGTTAAATAATTAATAGAGTAAAAAAGACAGTAGGGACATATTTGGTACAGTTCATGTCACTGTGGTATAAAGCAGTATTGTATTCTGGGGTATTATGTGATGAGGACAGAGAAAAGTCTTACATGGGGCCATGACCCTCAAATCAGAACTTGGAGGTTTTCAGAACCATGCATGTGGGATACATATGATTCCATCGATTTGATATATTACAGGGTATCTACAACCTGTTCCCAGAGTGGTGAAGCTGATTGAGGTCACATTTGGGCTATGGCTAGTTTGATTGCTAAGAACAGATAGATGCAGAACAATTTTTGTGGGAGAGCCAGGTTTGTGAGCAGGATGTGGAACAGGCCTATACTCAGTAAGAATGGTATCTGGATGTTTTTCGCAGTGCAGTGTTGAATTGCTTTTTGCCAGAGGGGACAAACCATTGGCATGTCCACCATATGTGTAGTGGGGTTCCCAACGCATCACAACCTCTCTAACATTTGGGAGAGTTAGTATGTGAGATTTTAAACAAATGTATAGGCGTCATGTGCCATTGTAACAAGATTTTGAGAAACAATTAAGGTAATGCAATGGACCGCTTTTTTGGTTAGCTGGATCGCCGATTTCCACAAAAGTGGTTTGTGAGTTATTTCAAGGGAGGATTCCCAGTGTTTAATTGGTGGAGATTTATAAAAGAGTGGGGGGTGTAAGATATCTTGATATGAGAACGAAAGTAATTTTTTGAAATAAATTTTGGAGTCCCACCTCATTTCCCACTTAGTTCTAGTTCTCAATGGGCCCTTGTGAAAGCCCCAAGACCGGAGAAAGCTCAGTAACCTCCAGAATTCAAAGCGTAGCGATGGAGGCGGGTTAAAGCTTTGAATCAGGTGACTACCTTCATAGAGATCTATCATTTTAGTGATACCTAAATCAGACCAGAGGGTTGGATGGGTATCTGGTAGCGCAAGAAGCAACCCTTTTATAGTATGGGATGGAGACAGATGCGGAGCTATGGTAATCAAATGATGGATCTTATCCCAGAATTTCAAGTTAGAAGCTATAATTGTATTAAGAAGTAGAGTTTGCAGCCTAGAATGTTTAGGGAGCCAGATCAAATCCCCCAGAGAGTATCCCGGCAGAATTGATGCCTGCTCTATCTCTGCCCATCTGCTCTGCGTGGCTATACCCCATTGTGTTACCTGAGATAGTCTAGCAGCTTTGTGATAGTGGAGTATATTAGGAGCTGCTGCCTCTCCGGACAATATAGGTTACTGCAAAGTACCAGTAGCAATTCTGGGGACCTTATTGCGCCAAATGAATCGCACTGTTGTTGAAATTTGCGGATTAGGGACTTGGGGATTGGGATAGGTAGGGACCTAAAAAGATAGGTCAATTTGGGGAGGAGACTCATTTTGAAGGCCGCTATTCGCCCCACCCAGGACAGTGATGGGACATTCCATGCCTCCGTGGACATTGGGATGTTGGACAGAAGGGGAGAAAAGTTCATAGTAATCATGGTTGGGATATTATGAGACAAGTAAACACCCAGATGTTTAATGTATACTTTATACATATTCTTAAGGGTGGAAAGAGTGTCTTCAGGTATATGTATGGCATAGGCTTCTGTTTTTGATACATTAAGTTTGTAATACTCCCCAAGTGATATAGGAGAAGTCTTTGCCGATTATTACAGCGGTCTCTATCAGATATCTGATGACCCCTGTTCTCACTTTAAACCGGCGTCCGCTATTCCTGAGTTCCTTAACAAACTCCAACTACCACGCGTTCCTGTGGACCTGTTTGACCTCCTTGCTGCCCCCATCTCGGCGGAGGAGATTGAGACGACGATCAAGAGCCTCAAGGCTCACAAATCTCCAGGGCCAGACGGGTTTGATGTCATGTTTTATAAAAAATGTGTGACTCAGCTGTGCCCCATCCTTACCCGTGTGTTCGGTGAGGCCATGAGTGCTGGTAGGTTCCCCCAGGATTTTTTGGAGGCGTCAATCATAACTATACCCAAGCCTGGGAAGAACCCTGAGTTCTGCGAGAGCTACCGCCCAATATCTCTCATAAATGGCGATGTAAAATTATACGCGAAAATTCTGGCCTCGAGGCTAAATAAAATTCTCCCGGTCCTGATCCACCCAGACCAGGTGGGTTTCACTCCGGGAAGACAGGGCTCAGATAACACCAGACGCCTATTGAATATATTCTTTGAGACTGCTGCACTTGGGATCCCACTGGTTACCCTGTCGGTGGACGCTGAAAAAGCATTCAACAGGGTCCGGTGGGAGTACATGGTTGAGGTCTTGCGTTCTTTTGGGTTCCCTTGCACTTTCATCACGGCGGTAATGGCCCTCTACTCGGGCCCGTCTGCTAGACGGAGAGGATTGGGGTTTGTTTCTAGAGCTTTTTTGATTAAGAATGGCACAAGACAGGGGTGCCCTCTGTCCCCGCTTCTTTTTGTCTTGATGATGGAGCTTCTCGCGGCCAGGCTTCGGGCGACCCCCTCTATCCAACCTTTTGCGGATGACTTGACGATCTTCCTGGCTGAGCCGGAGGAATCCCTTCCCGAACTATTCAAAATATTGGCTGAATTTTCCAGTCTGACGTACTATAAACTTAATTATACTAAGACAGAGGCCTATGCTATAGGCTTATCTGAAACTACACTAGATGCCTGAAAGGATCTTACCCGTTCAAATGGTCCACTGAAGGACTAAAACACTTGGGGGTTGTGCTCTCTCATAATCCCAAACAAATCATTACAGCAAATTATGGTTCCCTTCTCAGAGAGTTCTAGCGGACGGTTGCTAACTGGAGGGTCCCGGAGGTCTCGTGGACGGGGAGAGTCGCGGCTGTGAGGATGCTCTTGCTGCCAAAACTGGTCTATTTCTTTAGGTGTCTACCGGTTCTGGTCCCGGCATATCTCCTTAACCATTTTCAGTCTATCTTTACGAAGTACGTGTGGAACGGGCGTCATGTGAGGCTACCACTGACCCAATTACAAAAACCAAAGAGGTGTGGGGGCATGTCTGTCCCAAATGTCTTACTATACTACAAAGCTGCTATGCTCTCGCATATAGCTGCTTGGGGGGTGAGGGATTGCTCCGCAGGGTGGTTCCAAATAGAACAGGGATCGCTGCCCGCCGGAGTAGACTTGGCCGATCTTATTTGGATCCCGGACCATGCAGAGGTGCTGAGTGGAATTCACAGCCGCATAATCAAGACCTGCCTGAAACTCTTGAGGGAACTGAGGTCACTCGACTCGGTCGCTCCGCACCCCTCCCCGATACACTCCATCAAGGCTCTACTATATTGCCTCCCTGACTCCCACCCTAGGAAATGGGAAGCCTTAGAGATTGGGCTATTGTCCGATCTCTACCGTGGAGATGTACTAGCCGCCCCCCCCCTCACTTATCCGACAGACAATTTCCCTAGAGAGCTACAGTTTGAATACCTGCGTCTGGTCTCGCTCCTCCTGTCCTGGGGTTTTCCGAAATCGAACATACGAGTCCTCACCAAGTGGGAGAGGAGATGGTTGGGGGGCAGACCTTTAAGAGGCTCCCTATCGTTCCATTACAGAACTCTCCTCAACTCCCCTCATTTTATGAAAACTAAGTCTACAGAGGATTGGGAAAGAGATCTGGGGGCGGTGGCTTCAGAGGGGAAATGGCAGCGAGCTCTTCAGGATGTTAGTGCGGCGGTTCGGTGCTCTAACCTATTCGAATTATATCTTAAAATCCTGCTTAGGTGGCATTGGGTCCCGACCAGGTTGCACAGAATATACCCCTCCCGATCGGCCGATTGCTGGAGAGGCTGCGCACAGCGTGGTACACACCTACACATCTGGTGGGAGTGTCCCAAATTGAGACACTTTTGGTCTCAAGTGGCGGAATTGCTCCGGAAGTTGGGTCTCATCAATACTCTCACTGGAGATTTGGCGCTCTTTCACTTTGGGCTGCAGGACCTCCCAAAGTCATCCCGAATGCTAGGCGTTATTATTCTCCTGACGGCAAAACTTGTTATAGCCAGACAATGGGCGAAACGTGCCCCAGTTCTGGAGTCCTTGGACTACATCCAAAAAATGGAAGAATACGCGTTAAGGGTTGAGGGTCGCTACGATTTCTACTGCTCAATTTGGTTTCCTTGGGAGAAATATAGAAGGACGTGAAGTACTGGCAACTCAGCGGGAGATCGGGTAGACACGTGGTCCCTTAGAATGCAATGGGTCGGTGGCGGCCTGACTACTCCTATTCCCTTCCTGTGAAAAATTAAAAATTATATATTTTTTTTCTCTCTTTCTTCCCTCCTGTTATCTTTCCCTCTCTTCCTCTCCCCCTTCCCCACTCCCCACTTCCGATCATTAGTTTTTCGGGTTATCCACCCCCTACTGCCCCGACATCTCCATTAGCTGTTCTTTTACACTTTGTAGTTCAAGTTCTCACATTCTGTATTTTGTGATGTTTATATTTATGCAACACTTGGTTCCTGTTTTATATGACTTACAATGTGAAATTCTGATCCTAAGATTGCTGTCTTCCGCTGAGCACCAGCTACCAGATCCCATAAGTGGATCTACTTTACATTGTCGACGTTTGAATATCCTGTTGTTTAACAATAACAAATGAGGCATTATTAAGGTCAATACCATGTTCCCATTACTGTTTAAATGTATACGTGTGTACCAAGGAATTAACGGTATGTACTATTATTTGAGATATTGTCCTTTAAGCTGTGATTGTAATTCTGATTTATTTTGCTTCAATAAAAATATTAAAAAAAAAAAAAAAAGTTTGTAATAACTAGCCAAGGCAAATCTCTTGAGTAAAGAGAATAGATGGGGTAAGGAGGCGATGGGATCTGACACCAGCATTGTCATGTCATCTGCGAACAGAGCAGTGGTATGGGTTGTATGGTGTAGTTCTACGCCTACTATTTGAGGACAGGATCGAATGGCTGTGGCTAATGGTTCCATGATACGAGTGAATATAAGGGGTAACAAAGGGCACACCTGTCTGGTACCATTAGTGATTAAAAAAGGCTCAGAACAGAATCCCAGCCCCTTGACTGTTGCAGAGGGGCTGAAATATAAGGCTGCTATAGAGGTGATAAATGATTAAGGGAAGCCAAACCGTTGTAAAACCGAAAACATATATTCCCAGTTCACCCTGTCGAAGGCCTTTTCAGCGTCCAACAACAGGGTGACACAGGGCAAACGTAGTCTATGGGTCTCAAAATAAATATTCAGTAGTCTCCTAGTATTGTCAGGTCCCTGACATCCCAAAGTAAAACCTACCTGGTCACTATTAATTAAGGATGGCAAAAGAAGGTTGAGACGAGAAGCTATTATTTTGGCATAAAGCTTAAAGTCAAGATTTATGTGCACTCAGTGGGATCCTTCCCTTGCTTAGGGAGTGTAAAAATTGTTGCCTGTAGAAATTTGGCAGGGAAAGTGCCGCAGGAGCTCGCTAGGGTAAAGAACCGCAGTAGAAGAGGTATAAGCTGTTTTTGAAAATTTGAGAATAGAAGAGATCCGAAAAGCCATCCGGCCCTGGGGATTTAAAGGCCTTAAGGGACTTAATAGCCATCTTAACCTCTAAAGTGGAGATTGGGTCCTGTAGGGAATCTGTTTCTGAGAAACAGAGGGAAAATTGAGGTTGGCGAGAAAAGCATTGATGATGTCAGGAGTTGGGGAGGGGGTCGCGTTGTCGTGCCAGATTGTAAAGAGAAGAATAATAGTCATCAAAAGCTGTACCTATGTCTTTCAGGTTGGTGATCTGTTGCCCCTTCACTCTTAGGGAATGAATGCGAGCCGCCATCGTCCGCTGTCGTAGCTTGTTGGCTAGAAGCCTGACGGCTTTATTGCCTTTATAATAATATAGCTCCTTAAGCCTAAGGAGTCTGTCAGCTGTTCGTTCAGTTTTTAACTGGATTATCCGCAATTTAAGGTCCGCGAGCTGCTTAGAGAGGGTTAGTTTTATGATCTGTAGACAGTTTACAAAGATTCACTAACAGTTGTGCTAAAGTCTAACCTTTGCGGTTTTTTTGCGCAGCCGCTATTTTGATAAAGGATCCCCGTATGTAGGCTTTCAATGAGGCCCACAGCGTGAAATCATCTACTGTGCCAGTATCATTCACCTCAAAAAACTCTGTAAGATCTCTAGCAATGGAAACAGCAGTATCCGGATCGATGAATAAGGTCGATGAGAGCCGCCATGTCGGGGAATGCTGCAGTTCCATCAGTGTTTTTAAAGTGATATAGACAGGGTCATTATCTGACCATGGGCATTGAGGAATCCATGACCTGGCTACACAATCCAAAAGTCTTGGTTCACAAAAGAAAAAATCTATCCGCGAATAAGAACGGTGGACCAACGAGAAATAGGTATAATCGCGCAAAGACGCGTTGAGGGCACGCCAGACATCAAATAGATTAAACTGGGACATGAGGTTCTTAAATTTGTGTGAGAGGTCGACTAATGCCTTATCAGATTTACGGGTTATATTAGATTTCTTTTCTAGGTGAGGATCCCAAACAATGTTAAAATCCCCTGCAATGAGAAGGAAACCTTGGCGTATAAACTCCAATTTGTTGAGGAATTTTCGCAATACTCTAATGTGCGGTTTGTTAGGACCATAGTACGAAGCTTGAGTATAAACAACACCAAGTTTGCAGATAAGAATAAGGTATCTACCTTGTGGATCAGCTTATGGATTTTTTCGTAGGAAATATCTTTGTGAATGAGAATAGCAGCCCCTCGCGATTTTTGAGAGAAGCTTGCAGCTTCAACAACTGGGAACAGTTTGGATGGGAATTTTTGTATCTCTTAACCAGTGGGTTTCTTGTAAAAAGACCAAGTGGGCCTTATTTTTATAAAGAGACCGCAGAAAAATGCTTCGCTTGGTTGGGGAATTTAACCCCCTAATGTTTTGAGCAAATATACGGCATTATGGGAGGGTTGTATATAGGGCTACCGAAGGGGGGGGGGGGAAGGGGGGGAAGAGAGAGAAGAGTCAGAGAGAAGGAAAAAGTTTGAGGTCACTCAGCGAGGATCTGAAGACAATAGTGTCAGCAAATTATCTGGTAAGGTTGTGCGGTATTTGAGGAAGGTAAACCGCGTCGGTAGCCTCTGAAATAAAATTCAGAGTACTTTAAAGGGGGGAGAAAAAAACCAACGAAAGCTGGCAGCAAGGTGATAACAATGGCTAAAGGGAAGGGGAGGGGGAACCATCAGGTCAAAAAATAAATCAAAAGGACACAAAGCAACGTAAAACAAGACAAGACAGACAAGACACATAGTACTACAAGACAAACCAAATCAAAACAAACAATAAGAAAACCAGACAGGACAACATAGAGCACACAAATAACACAGCAGAAAAATAAGAAAAAACTTTTTTTTACCAACAAATAGATGAAGTCAGTATACCAACATTTGGAAGATTGGAGCAATGTAGAGCATAGGGTAAAGTGACATTTTATCTGCATATAACCCAATCCACTTAACAGAATAGTAGTCAAATAATAAATGTACATTGGTAGGATAGTACTGGTACATGAACATGATCTAAAAAACATATGAACTATTATTAAATTCTATATGAACGAAACCATCGCACCTAGGTGTCGTCAGAGCTAGAACAACATAAAAAGTGATTAGTGAAACTAAACGCATGACCAACAATTACTGTTACTCCCCCCCAGCCTTAGAACAATTAGAAGTGCATCTAGTAATTAGTTAGGGTCCAGTGAGGGGTTGAGTTATACAAGGATATTAAAGCGAGTGCACCAGGCTAGTGTACTAAGGTATGGGAGAATCAAAGTCACATTATGCATGGGGTTAGATTACAAACTGATTCTGGGGGCCAGATAACCAAAACAGGGGAGGGATAGGCGCTCAGATAATTCCCAAGAATAACTAATCTGGGTGGAATCTCCCCAGGAAATAAACCATCCCCCTTATAGATCCAAAACCCAGCTTAATGTATGCAGTGGGAGGAAGACCCGGGCCTGTGGGAGGGGAATCTCAACACCTCCCAGCCGAGAGGGGAGAAGGGGTACTCCTAGTAGTAGATCAGGGGTTAGCAATTGGTGTAAGTGGGCAGGGTCATTAAGGCAGGTGCGCTAAAAAAACTATAGCAAGGCTCTTAAGTAGAAGCGACAACATATCTGGAAGCATTAAAACTAGAGCAATATGAACAATGAATAAGGAAAAAAAGATTCGCCAGTTCTTTATGAGTATGACAACCTAGAAAAAACAAACAAAAAAAACCCACACATATACACCGTCTAACTTTGACAGTAACATAATATATATGGAAACCATACAGTTAAGGGTATCTTACAGTCCTTCCACAGAACCAGGGCATACAAAACAATTAACAGACATGTTACCCTTGGTACCGTCTCTTATTCAGCTATCTTCTTCTTCTTCTTGTGCTTGGCTCGGGCCAGCAGAAGCACCAGAGTCACTCTGTGGAAGTGGGTCCCACTGTGGGGCTGATGGGTCCAGTGGAGTTCGTGGGGAGCTATGTGATGGCATCTGAGATTCCCACAGTTTCATGAGACTTTGGCTTTGTTCCAGTGTAATGATGGAATGCTGTTATCTTTAAGGACTATGAGCCTGGTCGGGTGTTCCCAACGGTATTTTATGTTGCGGGCCCTGAGAAACCTTGTAAAGTCCCCAAATGATTTCCACTGTTGGAGTGTACGGAAGGAGAGATCAGCAAAGATATTTATATTCTGGAATTGATCAGGAAGAGTAGATTTAGAGAGATGCTCTCACCAGTCTCTCTGTAAGTGTAAAAGTGCAACCTCACTATGATATCCCTAGGTTTATCAGAGGACAAACTTCTGGGGTGCAAATCCCTGTGAGCCATATCAATAAGGCCTTCGTTTTGGTTGGAAGGAGGTGCCAAACATCCAAAATACTCCGTCAGAAATGGTAATAAGTCACCAGGGGCCACACTTTCCGGAATTCCCCGCAGCCGCAAATTATTACGGCGGGAGCGATCCTCTATGTCTGCCATTTTATCTTCCAAGATGGTTAGTTGTTCCGCTAAATTTTGAGCATAGGACAAAACATTGGCCAGGTCCACTGCCCATATCCTTCTGTTTTCTTTACACAGTATCTAGCCCCTCTGAAGTGGAAGTGAGATCTCTCCGTAAATCGGCTAGAGAGGCAGTACTTTGGGTTTGAAAAGAGGAATGATGTGCCTCTAGTAAGGATTTGAGAGAGTCTAATATAAAGGCATGAGTCACATTTGGTGGGGCCGCATCTTGCAGTGCTTGTAAATTTGTGGCAATGGTATCAGATGTAGGTTGGGACATAGTTAGAGTGTCCTCTAGTGTAGAGGGGGGTTAAAATGATCTGTCACTTTCCTTTTAGGGCCCACGGCTAATTTAGGCCGTCTCTTATTAAGCTTTGCCATTGAATTAGGACCTTTGCCAAGCACCAGAACACCAGATAAACAAACAAACCGAGTATGAGAGTCGGTGATAAAACACACACACACACAAAAAAAGAGAAAACTCAGTGACTCAAGGTCCCCCCACCCACCATTAGCACAGTTAGCACCACATTTTTTGTGAAATTAAAGCCGTGTGGCCTGAGGGCTCCCTGAGATGAATGGAGGGAAAAGGTTCAATAATGTGCACAGATAGTTAATGTCACTTTAAGAGCAGATAAGGCTAGCCCAAAATCAGGCTTAACGTACAGGGACAGTAGTGCTTAGGTTACAGTACGCTGCCTATTCCCACAAGGCTTGCCCTAGGTATGGAAAGTTCTCAGTGTGCCGTAGCCTTTCTTTAGGTCTTTCATCTTGTCCAAGTGCAGTTGTGCAGGGCCCTGTATAGTCTGCCGTATCTTTGGTGCCTCATGTGTCTGTACTAAACAATTCCTTTGCTATATTGGCTGCTGTATGTCTTTTATTGTATGTCCCTTTAGCCCTTATTTATTGCGTGTGGCGAACCTGCAGGCACTTACTTCTAGGCCATGGCCCCGTGGCAGGTGAAAATGGCTCTGGTTACTTTTATCCCCACTGCGTACGGGGGCTGCTCCTGTCCCGTTCCGGGTATGTCTCCTGAAGATCCTGGGTCTGGATAAAGTTCGGCACCTCCGCCACAGAGACCTCTGAGCAGTGTCGCCTAGACTGCTGTAGATGCGGTGTGAAAAATAGGCTGCAGCCGTAGGCCCTCAATCCGATCAGCCACAGCCTCCCGTTGACCTGAGCTGCCAAACCGCCTGCTGCAAATCGTTCCTCCAGGAGAGCAGGTAAGGTGAGGAATCGGGTTATGTTGCCAGGATTATCATACCTGTAGCGATGATGCGGCCAGCGGTGGCTTGCTATGTTAGGCCGCACTCTCTAACTTCACTCCAGAGGGGCTACGGGTCATCAGAAGGGGATCGTTAGACTTACGGCCCCTTTAGCTGTCCGGATGATATGGATAGCCTTTTGTTTTGGAAACAAAAGTCGGCTTTTACACTATTTAGCCCTGTATTACAGCGGAGCTGCGTTTAAGCGTGACCAGTCGGCTTGGCTGCCAGCTCCGCCCCCCCCCCCATTTTTATTACATTTAACCTTTGCACTTTTTTGAATTTTATTTTGTATACAGCAGTGTATTTAGAATTGTAATTTTACAAATTCTGATTATGCTTTCACCGTTTCTATGTAACTTTAACAAATTAGGATCATACTTTGTATAATTATGTGTATCTTTTAGAAAATTACATTGCATTTCTTCTATTTAAAATAAAACTGAAAAACTGACAGCTTCATTTTCCTAGAGAGCTTAATTAATTTCTATGGGCCCAATAAGCAAAGATTCTCTAGATTGGAGAGAAATTATACTTCAGACTTCAAAGCGGCTGAAGTCACTGAATTCTGTAAGAAAAAGGGAGGAACCTCAAAGTCCCAGGGAGATGAAAGATGCCTTCCATAGAAAGTAATTAATCTATCTGGGATACAGAATTTAACAGGAGAAACAGAAGGTAACTCGAGAACACTTTGGGCTAATATAAATGCTCAGTTTTCATCAATTACAAATTAAACTGAAATGTGTTCATTACAATTTAACTTGCTTTTGCCTATAGTTTAGTCTATTTAACTTTTCTGTTAGTTAAATGTGTATTGTGAATGTTGATCAAACTTTAACTGTATATAGCTGGTGAAAAAAAAATCTGGCTTGTTTAAAATGCTTAAAGCATTTCTCAAGACAGCTTCAGACATACACTGGGAACTCCACTGTTCAGCCAATGGAACTCCCTTGTCCCTCCCACTTTCTGAATCTGTGTTTTATTTTACAATAGAGAAAATACAAAGTTCAATGTAAGTTGTAAAAGATACACATAAATATACAAAATATGATCCTAATTTGGTAAAGTAACACATAAACTTTCAAATCATAATCAGAATTTGTAAAATCACTGCTGGATCTAAATATAAATGTATTAAAATAGAAAGTACAAAGCTTAAATGTAAGAATGTTGAAAGGACCCGATCTGAAGTGTAAAGTAATGTAAAATATAATGCACAAAGTGTAACAAAACTCTCTTATCATGCAGTGCTATATTGCACTGTGCTTGTTTCTCCTTCAGATACAGAAATGAGAGAGATCTCCCAGTGCTGGAGAGCTTTACCATTTTTCTTTGAGCATTCAGTTATTTCAGCCCCTTTGAAGTCTGCACTACTATTTCTCTCGAAGCAGGAGAATATTTAATAATCAGGCCCTAAGAGTTAAAGAGCCTTGTAAGTAAAGTTCCAAATGTGCTCTTGGACTATATGATAGCTTATAAAAGGCCTTGGAGTGAAAGGAAAAACTTAAAAGTTCTATGCCGAGCAATCAGTGGAGGATCCAAGGGGGGGCAATGGGGCAACTAACTCCCCCCCCCCATGCCCCCTAATTGTTGCCACCTGTATGGGCTTCAAACTGTGTACTTGTTACACAGAACTGCACATGCAAACCGGTTTACTTGGACCATGCACTTAGTAGCTTACAGTTTCAAGCTGCAGAAGGATGTGCATCTTTCTGCTATCAGCTGGTTTGGTCACGTGTTGTGAGGTGGAAGGTCACCTGCACACAATGAAGGTATCAGAGGACCTACCGAGGGGCTTGCACTGTCTAGCCAACCTGGCCCACTTTAGCCCCAAATCTTTTACCACTTTTCTCTATGCAGTCTTCCTGAGCATGGGTAAGGAGACCATGCTAAGTTAGTGGATAGGCGGAGATTGGGACCGCAACATAAATGTATGTATCTGCAGCTTCCCTGAGTATACGTGAGTAATTACTTCTGAGAATCTTGAGAAACTAGCCTGTTAACATTCCCTGTGGCATTTTTAATTTCCACTCACATTGTCAAAATTTGAGTGCATTAAGTTTTTAAATATTTTTATGGTGATCTTACTTACATTATTTTGATAGAAAGTCATAACTAAAATAAGACGGAAATCTTAAAATCTAAATTTTAAAACTGTACAGGACTTGTTTAAAAATATTAATCTCTAAAAGAAAAAGTATTTACTCTTACTGATATATTATTCATATACCCTAAGAAGCATTGTCTTTTACCAGTCACCCCAGACTAGGGATTTTTTTTTTTAAAAAGCGCAAATTTTTCCACACCAATAGGTACGGTATATTAGTAGGAGGAATGTTTAGGCTCACAAAAATTCATAGCTATCACCGAAGGCATAGATAGAGTCATAAGCGTTCAGTGACACAATTTTATGGTAAATTATGATGCCAGGAAAGAATAGGGAGTTTACATATACCCCTCATGGTCATATAATACAATTCAAATAGCAAATAGAGTGGCCCCATACAAAGGCAAGCTGGCCCACTGCACCCCAAGTGTACTTGGTGACCACAGCCTGTGTGCAGGCTGTACATAACTGGAATGTGCAGTTCAGTTAACGGTTTTTGTTCTGTTTTCTGATGTTAAGCACCATTCCACTACAGCTAGACATCCATATGCATGTACCGGGGTAAACGGTATGACAGAGTACCACTAATGCTCTCTGTTGGGGACTTGCTTGGTGACCCAGGGAACTGACCCTAATATATATTTGATCTTGGGTCTGATTGTACGTGGGCCCTGTCACCTTGCTTTCTACTGTCATTTATGACTGCATGCCTATGCCTTGTGGACTGTGGTCCTTCGTCCTAGGGGTTGTGTGTAAACTCTGTGTGTGAGTTTGTCTGTAAGTGTCTATGTGTGTGTCTATGTGAGTGTCTCTTCTTGTGTGTGTGTGTCTTTATGTGCAGTGTCTTTATATGTGTGTGTGTGTCAGTGTATTTATGTGAAAATGTATTTGTGTGTGTGTATGTGAGTGTCTTTGTGTGGGTGGGAGAGTGAGTGTATGTGAGAAACGTGTGTGTGAGTGACTGCAAACGTGTGAGAGAGTAAAAATGTGTATGTCCAAATTTATATATATATATATATATATATATATATATATATATATATATATATATACCGTATTGTTCCGCATATAGGCCGCACTTTTTTCCCTTGATTTGTAGCTTTAAATGTGCAGTGCGGCCTATATGCGCAGCGCGGCCTATAATCGGGTGCTTATCGGCAAAATTGTTTTTGCACAGTACTGCCGAACTTCTGGTGCACCCTGTGCCCTTATGGGGATTGTAGTACGATGCTGTAATACTGTGCTGAGCACAGTGTAATTCGGAGAACGGGCTTATACAGCCGAACCTCCGGTGCACCCTGTGGCCTTATGGGGATTGTAGTCCACTGGATTGGATAGTTCTGCAACGTCTTGCAATAGTTTTGCTACTGATATTGTCAGGTAAGAAAGTGCTTTTTTTCCCCATCACATCTTACCTGCTTAGGGTTGCCACCTCGGCCATGTTTTCCTGGACACTTATGAGTTACACATGTTGCAGGGTGTGTAGGGAGGAGGAACATGTATTGTGTTTCTGGACAGCACTATTCATATTCCTCCCTGCACACCCTGCAGCATGTGTAACTTATAAGTGTTCTGTATTTTAAGGGACAGGTGGCAACCCTATACCTGCTAAACCTGCTAATAATGTACCAGTACATACCAAATTGCAGCTTTAATATGTTAAAAAAAAAAGGAAAGATGCTGTACTCCTTAGTACTGGTAATTTCAAATGTGAAAAAAAACTTTATTCAGCTTTAATGACTTAATAAAGGTTTTTTCACATTTTAAATTACTGAGGAGTGCAGCATCTTTCCTTTGGGTTTTTTTCTATACTCTTGGGGAAGTGTAAAAGTTTCCCCTGGGAGCTGACACCCTGCATTGGGACTCGTTGCTTGCACATTTTGTGTGTTTTCTTTAAAAATTTAATTTCTTCAAAATGGCACCAAACTTTAAGGGTGCGGCCTATATTCAGGTGTGGCCTATATGTTAGGATGGCATGGAATGTTGTAGCCGTTTGGCTGTCCTGAAGCCAACGGCGCTTAATACATGGGATCAGGTCATGGTGAGCGTGCATAGCGTTGTAGGCTCGCACCCCTGACCCGATACAATCATTAAAATCTTGCAATCGCATGTATGATCTCGAGATTTCAACGTTGTTCCGATGTAGACAAATTTAACCCAACACAAAAGGGTTTATGAAAAGAATACCTAGTTAGGTTCAGGAGCAGGAATGCATTACTGGGAGCTAGTTGCTGATTGGTGGCTGCATATCTTGTCTTTGGCTCACCGAATGTGTTCCGCTAACTTCCAGTAGTGCATTCCTTACCCTTCAATAAAGAATACCAAGAGAGCAAATATGATAAAAAAAAGTAAACTGCAAAGCTGTTTTTAGTATTGCTGGAGGCTCGAACAATATCTATTAATTAACAAAGATGACATGCCACTTGCTTTTCTATTGGCCATGTTGCAACAAGATAATCTTCAACATTGCCCCTCCCAAAATTGGGTTCTGGATCCACCCCTGTAAGCAATAACAGCATGCTTGTGCAACAACCTTTTGCACATGCGTTATCACTTTTTTCTGGTAGTGGCCATCATATTTGTAAAGAATGAAGACAGCAGTGAACTGGTAATTACTACCACTAAATTACCTACAGAAATCAATACTCTGTGTTGCATGGAGCTAAGGGGCATACATTAATATGTGTGTTACTGGTAAAAATGGATTAAATAATTGCTGTGTATGTTAACTGTAGCCTAGAGAGAAAACACCCATGAGCTCTTGGCTGTTGCAGTTATGGGTCATATATTTATGAAGTATGTATGATTTACAGACAAACCAGGGTAAAATTACTGTTCTCTGTTACTAGCAACGATGTATAAAATCATCTATATCACAGATCAGTATAAAATCATCTATATTACAGATCAGTATAAAATCATCTATATTACAGATCAGTATAAAATCATCTATATCACAGATCAGTATAAAATCATCTATATCACAGATCAGTATAAAATCATCTATATCACAGATCAGTATAAAATCATCTATATTACAGATCAGTATAAAATCATCTATATTACAGATCAGTATAAAATCATCTATATCACAGATCAGTATAAAATCATCTATATTACAGATCAGTATAAAATCATCTATATTACAGATCAGTATAAAATCATCTATATCACAGATCAGTGTAAAATCATCTATATCACAGATCAGTATAAAATCATCTATATTACAGATCAGTAAAAAATCATCTATATCACAGATCAGTGTAAAATCATCTATATCACAGATCAGTGTAAAATCATCTATATCACAGATCAGTGTAAAATCATCTATATCACAGATCAGTGTAAAATCATCTATATCACAGATCAGTGTAAAATCATCTATATCACAGATCAGTGTAAAATCATCTATATCACAGATTAGTGTAAAATCATCTATATCACAGATCAGTATAAAATCATCTATATCACAGATCAGTGTAAAATCATCTATATCACAGATCAGTATAAAATCATCTATATCACAGATCAGTATAAAATCACCGGCTTGTAATAAATATTAGTGGCTTAGTTAAAGAAAATAAGACCAGTTGTGCTTGTTTGCTCCATCAGTCACATTTCCTTTTTTTTACCTTTTGTTCGTCAATTTGCTCTTTAATTTCTTTGAATAATACATTTTGTGCCTTACAAATGTTGTATTATATCCCCCTAGTGTGTCCTTTCCATGTTGCAATCTCCCCACAACTATCTCCTCTCTCTCTATTGCCCCATCTGCTCCTCTCCACCTGTTACCCTAATACCCTTCTTACACTTGTTCAATATGTTTCCCTTGAATCTGCCTAACTCCTTTATTCTCATTACTTTTAGTCCCCTCCCGTCCCTTGATGCTCTCTCCTACTGCTCCGTTCCAACCCCCCCACTTGTTATCCTCTTTTGTTGCCCTCCCCCTCCCCGTGTTTGCTGTTTTCCTCTGTTCTTGCTCTCCTCCTACTTGCTTCCTGGTGCACAGTTGCTGACTCAGCTGGTCCAAGCTCCAGCAGTCTGTGCCTTAGTGCAAAGCTGGGATCAGAGAGCGGGACATGACGGCCATAAGTGTGCAGGTAAACCCGGGGTCCTCTCCACTCCCACCCGCGGTCTTTCCTGGGCCACTTCTAAAACACTTTCTCAGCGCGTCCTGAACTCCCGTAGCGAAAATACTGCCAGAAGGGGGGCTGAATGTGAGGGTGTTTCACCCCTAAACTATTTATATGGACACAGAATCCCCAATCAGTTACTTCTTTAAGGTTTTTTTCTTTAGCACTTTATATTGCCAAAATATTGTCATTTAATTTTCCTTTGTTTTTCTCAGGGGTATTCTGTTTGTAGCGGAGACTAAGGAACCTAAAAACAAACGTAAAATAAAAACAGAAGTAATCATTCAGATAATCTGTTATTTCCACAATGAAACATGTAGCCCCTAAACTGTCAGTTTTACAATTGTGCAGGGGACAGGAGTCTGTAGGAAAATAGCACGGGGTAAACACCTTGGGAATGTGAACCTTTGTCACCTAACTAGAGATAAACAAGATGACTTGCCTGGTTAATATGTGGTGTAACAGGGAGCCACTGCGTACTTCTTTATTTCAAAAGTTTACGAGTAGAGAGATAAACATCGTATGAGACAGCTTTTTTTTGGCACCAGGTCACAATTATATATATATATATATATATATATATATATATATATATATATATATATATATATATATATATATATATATATATATATAATACACACACACGTTGGTCTGTACATTTTACTTGGCAAACCCTTTGGCAATCCTTTTATAACTTTCCTCAGTGAAAAAAAACAACAACTGGGTCCCTCTGCTAAATGTGTTTAAAGGGACAGTCAAGTTAAAAAAAACTTTCACGATTTAAATAGGGAATGTAATTTTCAACAACTTTCCAATTTACTTTTATCACCTATTTTCTTTGTTCTTTTTTGTATTCTTAGTTGAAAGCTAATTCTAGGAGGTTCAAATGCTAATTTCTTAGACCTTGAAGACTGCCTCTAATCTGAAGGGTGCGGGTAAAAGCCGGATCCATGCCTAATTTAGAAAAATACACACAAATTTAAGTGTTTTCCACACAAACACATCCGGACACTACTGGATCCAACAACATTTTACTGCAATACATTTGGGTCCTTTCAGAACCCGTACTTTTTTTTACAGAAAAACAGCCAGATCCTGCTGGATCCATGCCTAATTTAGACAAATACATACAAATGTAAGTGTTTTCCATACAAACACATCCAGACACTTCTGTATCCAACAACATTTTACTCAAAACCATTTGGGTCTTTTTAGAACCAACACTTTTTTTTCAGAAAAACAGCTGGATCCTGCCGCATCCATGCCTAATTTAGACAGATACACACAAATGTAAGTGTTTTCCACACAAACACATTTAGAAACTTCTGGATCTATCAATAATGTATAATGATCTTTCTAAATCATTTGGTGATCATTTTCCAAATTTGAATCTACTATACGCAATATATGCCTACAATGAGTGCTATAAGTGTATTCTAGAATGGGTACTCAATCCATTCCATTTTGCCTTTGAAATGTACACAAAAACATTTGGGTCCTTCCAGAACCAAGACTTTTTAACAGAAAAACAGCCGGATCCATGCCTAATTTAGACAAATACACAAATCTAAGTGTTTTCCACACAAGCACATCCAAACACTTCTGTATCCAACAACATTTTATTTAAAAACATTTGGGTCCATTCAGAACCCACACTTTTTTTACAGAAAAACAGCCGGATCCATGCCAAATTTGGACAAATACATACCATACAGACACATCCAGACACTTCTGTATCCAACAACATTTTACTCAAAAACATTTGGGTCCTTTCAGAACCAACACTTTTTTTCTGAAAAACAGCCGGATCCATGCCTAATTTAGACAGATACACACAAATTTATTTTTTCCCCCACACATCCAGACACTTCTGTATCCTTCAATATTTTATACCAAAACATCTGTGTCCTTTTAGAACCAATCCTTTTTTTTGCTTCAAAACAGCCGGCTCCTGCCAGATTCATGTCTAATTTAGACAGATATCCTCTCTCAAATTTAAATATTTTCTATACAAACACATCCAGAGACTTCTTTTTTTTTTTTGTAAGCAACCGTCCAAACCTTAGTTATACAACAATACAACATGTTCTATGCCGAGGGGGTATGACTTGTATCGGGTTTTGAACCACCCCAGTGTCTAGACTTGATAATATTAGTTTGTTTTATGTTACTTTTCTTTAGAGGAAGGGGGGGGGGGGAAAAGAAGGAAATTTTTTTTTTTTTTTTTTTCTTCTTTCTATAACTGATAGGTGATTACCTGTGTTCGTTTATAATAAATGTAAAATCCCAACATCAGGGTGCATACCCATATAGTCTAGAAATCAATATAATAAGTAGAAAACTCTGACGGTGCATACGATTGCTGTGATTGAAATACGTTAATGTACCGGAGAGTAGATATTGTATTACCGTCTTCTGCTGTTGGTCTTCCTTTTCTTTATATACTATTTTTGCAATCCCCTGCTATTCCTTGCATGGTGTAGCACTGTGACCTGCTTTGTATACTGTGCAATGTACCTTGTGTTGGTAATAAATAAATGCTTAAAAAAAGAGACTTCTAGATACAATAATATTTTACACAAAAATATCTGCGTCCCTTTCAGAACCAACACTTTTTACAGAAAAATCGCCGGATCCATGCCTAATTTAGGCAGATATACACAAATGTAAGTGTTTTCCACACAAATACATCCAGATACTTGTGGATCCATCAATATTTTACAAACATCTGGTCCATTTAAGATCCAACACTTTTTTACACAAAAACAGCCAAATCCTGCCATATCCATGTCTTATTTAGACAGATATACACACATTTAACTTCTGTCCACACAAACGCATCCTTGGATTGTACAATTTTTTTACACGAAAACATCTAGGTCCTTTCAGAACCAACAGTTTTTTTTTACAGAAAAACAGCCAAACTGTTGGTTCTGAAAGGACCCAAATGTTTTTGAGTAAAATATTGATAGATCCAGAAGTGTCTGGATGTGTTGTGTGGAAAAAACTTTAATTTGTGTGTATCTGTCGAAATTAAGCATGGATCCAGCAGGATCCGGCTGTTTTTCTGTTAAAAAAAGTGTTGGTTCTGAAAGGACCCAAATGTTTTGCAGTAAAATGTTGTTGGATACAGAAGTGTCTGGATGTGTTTGTGTGGAAAACACTTACATTTGTGTTTATCTGTCAAAATTAGGCATGGATCCAGTAGGATCCAGCTGTTTTTCTGTAAAAAATGTGTTGGTTCTGAAAGGACCCAAATGTTTTTGCGTAAAATATTGATAGATCTAGAAGTGTCTGAATGTGTTTGTGTGGAAAACACTTACATGTGTGTTTATCTGTCGAAATTAGGCATGGATCCGGTAGGATCCAGCTGTTTTTCTGTAAAAAATTTGTTAGTTCTGAAAGGACCCAAATGTTTTTGTGTAAAATATTGATAGATCTAGAAGTGTCTGAATGTGTTTGTGTGGAAAACACTTACATGTGTGTGTATCTGTCGAAATTAGGCATGGATCCGGCTTTTTTTTTTTTTTTTAAAGTGTTGGTTCTGAAAGGACCCAAATGTTTTTGCATAAAAATATTGATGGATCCAGAATTGTCTGGATGTTTTTGTGTGGAAAACATTTAAATTTGTGTGTATCTGTCTAAATTAGGCATGGATCCGACAGTATCTGGCTTTTACCCACACCATAATCTGAATGCATTTAGACCACTATAGGGCATTAGTTCATGTGTTTCATATACACAACATCAAGCTCATGCACATGAAGTTACCCTGGAGTGAGCACTGATTGGCTAAAATGCAAGTCTGTCAAAAGAAATGAAATAAGGGGGCAGTTTGCAGAGGCTTAGATACAAGGTAATCACAGAGGTAAAAAGTGTATTTCTATAATAGTGTTGGTTATGCAAAACTGGAGAATGGGTAATAAAGGGATTATCTTTCTTTCTAAACAACAAACATTCTGGTGTTGACTGTCCCTTTAAGGCAAAACAATGGGGTGAGTGATTTAACTGCTTGGCTACCCAAATGTATTGAGGAACATTGATAGTTAAATTTATTGGTGTATGCTGTACTATTAAGGGGTGAAACTGTTGTGTACATGTTTTGTAGTGGGTTTTTTTTAACCCCTTGGTTTTCCTCTAAGAGATATGAAACCCAAAAATTTTCTTTGAGACTCAGACAGCATTTTTTAAAAAAAGTTTCCAATTTACTTCTATTATCAAAGATACCTAGGTAGGCATCTGGAGCACAACATGGCAGGAGATAGTGCTGCCATATAGTTCTCTTGCAAATAGATAACATTCTTGCAAAACTGCTGCCATATAGTGCTCCAGAAATGGGCTGGCTCCTAAGCATACATCCCTGCATTTCAAGAAAAGTTGCCAAGATATAAACATAAATTGATAATAGAAGTAAATTACAAAGTTGTTTAAAATTGCATGCTCTATCTCATTCATGAAAGAAAGAAATTGGGTTTCATGCCCCTTTAATGTTTTTTTCAACTAAGGGTTAAATGATTACAATATGTCAGTACCATGTTTTAACCCCCTGATAAAAGCGTTTTTTAAGATAACGAAGGCTTTTAAAATTACTGTGCTATTAAATGGCAAACACATAATGTAAGGATTTAATTTCCAAATATGAGGTTAAAAAGCATGGCATTTCTGAAAATCGAAGGCTTTTATATTGTTGTTGTTGTTGTTGTTGTTAGAATAATCTGATTTATTGGCAATTCAGTCTTTAGCTTTGATGTGTCTTTTTTTGCTATTGAGGCTCCTGGGCTTTTTACTGCAAAAATGTGTCTGTGAGTGTATATATGTTAATATGCTACTGCTGCAGACACTCACTACCCTCCAAACTAGTGTACAACACAGAGCAGAATCTGGGACTACAATTCCCACAAACCTCCACTACCAAATCCTTGCTGGGTGGGTATGTCTTTATTTTTTTACTGTGACACGCCCACTCCCACCCACAGCAAAACTAAGTCAACCCAATGTAATCTCTGATTCAGGTCCTAGGAAATAAGATGCAGAGGAAGATCATGCAGGGTGAAAATGAGAAATGCCGCTTTACACCTCCACTCCCTTCTTTTAAATGCCAGGGTATTTTTCTGGGTGCCAGAGACAATTTTTTTAGGCACCACTGGCACCTAGGTTAGTCGGGTCCTGATATACTGTTTATAGCTCTTGCTGCACAATAAGATATGGAATGCCAGTGCCGGTTCAGAAATGATGGTATTCTTGGAGACCGAGTTATAAGTAATAAACAGAACTCGCTTGTACTTGTACATTTTTATTTGTTTTAGACTGTGGCTGAAACATAAAATTGCAGGTTTAGCCAGAGATTTTGGGTAGTGGTTTTATTCAAATACAGATTTGATGTAGTGAATACTTGTTGCATGCAAGGATCCACTATATAAATAATAAAAAATAAATATATATATATATATATATACACATACACACACACACACAAATGGTGTCCACACAGACATTTCTTATCCCTAAATGTTGCTGCTAGATTGGTTACAATTTTTTCAAGAAGAGCTTACATTCTAGTGGATTTATGGGACATTATACACCATTTAATTACAAGACTTTTCTGCTGTCTTGAAATAATTTATCTAACTAGTCAAGTGTGAAAACTTTATAAATGCACTAACACCTTGTTTAATGCAATTGGTTTTCCATGGCCGAACACACCACCATCACTTGCCTTAGTTAGAGGAGCCAATCGGGACTTTTTCCTGGAGTAGATAAAGGTTGTCATTATGTTAGAACAAGTATATTGTTTTGCAGTATCCTGTCTTATTACATCTGCTGAAGCCAATTACGAACATATGTGGCAGGGATAAGCTTGCACACTACCAATTTTCAGAGGTTGAAAATCTACACTATGTTTTAAGAAGCAAAATAAATGCTAATGTGTCCCTGATACCTGGGCTATAGTTGAGGTCAGGGCTCAACAAACCCAGGGAGCCACTGGCTCCTTAAAAATAGGCCTGGTGTCTTGGATTAGAGAGTACCCAAGAACCCATTGCAAATAATATTTTGTTTAGTGCAGATGGATCTTTTTTAAAGCTGTGATACAGAAATCCATATTTTATTGGGTATGTATATAATATATGCATGTGTAATGAATGAAGTAATATAAATCTATAAACAACCCCAATTCTGAAAAAGTTGGGGCAGTATGGAAAATGCAAAAAACAAAGCAAAGTGTCATTTACAAATTCAATTCACCTTGTACTACATTGAAAACCCCTTAACACGTTATTTGATGTTTTACTTTATGAATTTAATGTATTTTTGAAAATATACACTAATTTCAAATCTGATCACTGCAAAATGTTCCAAAATTGTTGGGACGGGGCAATTTAGGACGAATAGCGATGTGACAAGTTGAAAGAAAAAGGTGATGTGAAACAGGTGAGGCAATTGTGTGATCATAGTATAGTCTAAAAAAGACCTAGCCCTTCAAGAGCAAGGATGGGTCGAGGCTTGCCAATCTGCAACAGATTCTTCAGCGAATAATCCAACACTTTGTGAACAACATTCCCCAAAGACAAATCGGTATGATTTTGGACATTTCATCTTCTACAGTGTACAATGTAATTAAAAGATTCAAGGAATCCGGTCAAATCTCAGTGCAAAAAGGGCAAGGCCGAAAATGTCCGATCCCTCAGATGTCCCTGTCTTAAAAACCGCCATGAGTCTGTAATGAATATCTTGACATGTGCTCAGGAATACTTTGGTAAACCTTTGTCAGTCAACACCATTCACCGCTGCATCCCCAGATACAAGTTAAGGCTTTACTATGCAAAGCAGAAGCCATACATCAACACTGTCAATAAGCGCGGCTGACTTCTCTGGACTCGGTCTCATCTGAGATGGACAGAAGCACAGTGGAATCGTGTGTTGTGGTCCGACAAGTCAACATTTTAAATAGTTTTTGCAAAAAACAGCTGTTGTGTTCTCTGGGCCAAAGAGGAAAAGGACCATCCAAGCTGTTATCAGCGTCGGGTCCAAAAGCCAGTGTCATAGTATGGGGGGGGGGTGTCAGTGCCCATGACATTAGTAACTTGCACATCGGTGAGGGCACCATTAATGCAAAAAGATATGTATACATTTTGGAGCAACATATGCTGCCATCCAGACGTTGCCTTTTCCAGGGACGTCCCTGCATTTTCCAGCAGGACAACGCCAAACCACATTCTGCCTGGGTTACAAGCACATGGTTGCGAAAGCAGAGTGTGCGGTGCTAGCATGGCCTGCCTGCAGTCCTGACCGGTCTACGATTTGAAAATGTTTGGTGCATTATGAAGCGCAAACTAAGGCAACGAAGGCCCCATACAGTTGCGCAGCTGAAGACATGCATAATGGATGAGTGGGGGAAAATTCCACTTGCTAAACTTAACCAACTGGTGTCTTCAGTGCCCAAACGCTTAATAAGTGTTATTAAAAGTAAAGGTGATGTTACACAGTGGTAAAAAGTTGACTGTCCCAACTTTTTTGGAGTGTGTTGCAGTCATCAGATTTCAAAAAATACATTAAGTTCACAAAGTAAAACATCAAATAATGTGTTTTCAATATAGTACAGTCACTTTCAATTTCAGCAACCAGGGTGCGAGTAAAGGTAATAAAACAAAGATGTCTGGCACTCACTGGATTTTTAGCACTGTCTGAAGAAGGGGGGAAGACCCTGAAACATCACATCTTTGAATACATAATTGTCAGGTTTTTTTTTCCTGCTTTGTTTGCCATGTGCTGCTGGCAGCCATTTTACTTGCCTCTCTTGCTGACTCTGGTGCATACTGTGTGATGCTGCTCATTTCCTGCACTTCCTTTTATGGCCAGACTGGTGTACATCATCAGTGTGAGACAGGATGCAGCCTCAGAATTGTGATGTCGTCACTCACTGGATTTTTAGCTCTGTCTGAAGAAGGGGGGAAGACCCTGAAACATCACATCTTTGAGTACATAATTGTCAGGGGTTTTTTCCTGCTTTGTTTGCCATGTGCTGCTGGCAGCCATTTTACTTGCCTCTCTTGCTGACTCTGGTGCATACTGTGTGATGCTGCTCATTTCCTGCACTTCCTTTTATGGCCAGACTGGTGTACATCATCAGTGTGAGACAGGATGCAGCCTCAGAATTGTGATGTTGTCACTCACTGGATTTTTAGCTCTGTCTGAAGAAGGGGGGAAGACCCTGAAACATCACATCTTTGAGTACATAATTGTCAGGGGTTTTTTTCCTGCTTTGTTTGCCATGTGCTGCTGGCAGCCATTTTACTTGCCTCTCTTGCTGACTCTGGTGCATACTGTGTGATGCTGCTCATTTCCTGCACTTCCTTTTATGGCCAGACTGGTGTACATCATCAGTGTGAGACAGGATGCAGTCTCAGAATTGTGATGTCGTCACTTATTAATTAAAGGGCCTCTGTTCAGTATGCTTTGCCCTTGCGTTGTCTCAGACCTGTTTGTGAGAGCTCCTGTGTATTACCTGGCTGTCTGATGTCCCTCCTGGTTCCTGATCCCTGACTTGTTCCTGACTCTGCTGTTCTCCTTGTTCCTGATTCCGGCTCGTCTGACTACTCGCTTTGGCTCCTGACTCAGCTCGTCTTACTATTCGCTTTGGCTCCTGACTCGGCTCGTCTGACTACCGGCTCTGGTTTTGATTCCTGACTTATTTGTTTTGTGGACTTTTTATTATTTTTTGCTATTAATAAAGGTGTGATTATTTTTGCACTTCTCGTCTCAGTCTGATTCCTGGCACCCTGACATTATGCAAGGGCCATGAATCCTGATGGTGATAATAATCCACCTTTACCTGCCATAATTTCCAGGATGGATGAACAGGATCATCGCTTGGATCAATTTGCACTAGCCCTGCAAACCCTGCAAGTTATGGCTGCTCCTGTTTCCGCTGCTGCACCTAGTCCTACCAGGAGCATGTCCAGTTCTGCACCTCTACCTCAGCAATATGGAGGTGATCCTAATCAGTGCAGAGGGTTTTTGAACCAAGTGGGAATTTACTTTGAGATGTTACCTCAGGCGTTTCCCTCTGACAGAGGGTTTTCTCATCTTGTTACTCTCTGACACAGCTCTTACCTGGGCTAATCCCTTGTGGGAGACTAATAAACCTGTGATTTCAAATTACCCTGAATTTGTGGCCTCCTTTCGAAGGGTATTTGATGTTCCGGCTCACTCCTCCTCTGCTGCTAAACGACTCATGTCCATTCAGCAAGGTACAAGATCTGTTGCTCAGTATGCTATTGAGTTCCGTACGCTTGCCGCAGAGGTAGGTTAGAACAATGAAGCCCTTGTTGCCGCCTTCTTTCATGGGCTCTCTGATGCGATTAAAGACGAAGTTGCTGCCAGAGATTTACCAGAAGATCTCAATGCATTGGTGTCTTTTTTTGATCCTAATTGACATCAGACTAAGTGAGAGGCCTTCTTTCAAGGAGCGCTTGCGGAAGCCTCCTGTTCCGTTGTCTCCTACGTGTTCGTTTCTACCCATGCCTCCCTCTCCTCCCATGCCTCCTGGTCCCGAGTCACCAGGTACTTCTGGGATTCACGCATCTCTCCCCGGCGGAGAGGGCCTTTAGGAGGAGGGAGGGGCTCTGCCTCTATTGTGGGTTACAGGGCCACCTTTTTGAAGTCTTGTCCTACACGGCCGGGAAACGCTCACACCTAAGGTCCTGTCGGGGGCAGACCTTGGGTGGTTTATCCTTGTCCCCGGAACCGCTAAAGGAGAAACCTTTGGTCACGGTTGTCCTTTCCTGGGTGGACTCCTCCATAGTCACCCAGGCTCTTGTTGACTCTGGTGCTGCGGGCTATTTAATTGACAGTGCTTTTGTATCAAAGCACTCCGTTCCTGTTTTGCCTCGGTCCGTTCCATTGATGGCAGGCACCTTCAGCCCGCACTCGTTACTCACGAAACTGCTCCGTTATCCATGTCTGTTGGGGCTCTCCATTTTGAAACTGGAGTTCCAGGTGATAAACTTGCCGCATTTTCCGGTTATTCTGGGTTATCCCTGGCTCCAAAAGCACAATCCCAGTCTCCACTGGTGCAGGTCCGAAATTTTTTCGTGGTCTCCACAATGTATTTCCACTTGTCTTCGGAAACCAGTTAAAGTCTTGTGCACTTCTTCGGTATCTCAATTGCCAGAGGAGTACCGAGAGTTCCTAAACGTTTTTGACAAGGTGCGTGCCAGTACGTTGCCTCCTCACTGGTCTTACGATTGTGCCATAGACCTGCAATCCGGAGCCATTCCTCCTCGGGGCCGGGTTTACCCTCTGTCTGTTGCGGAGAATTGTGCTATGGAGGAGTATGTTGCCGATGCTCTGTCGCAGGGGATCAACCGCAAATCCTGCTCTCCTGCAGGGGCTGGCTTCTTCTTTGTGAAAAAAAAAAGGGTGGCGAGTTAAGACCATGCATCGATTATAGGGGTCTTAATCGTCTTACCATTAAGAATGCTTACCCTATTCTGCTCATTACGGAACTCTTTGACTGCCTCAAGGGAGCTACGGTCTTTACTAAACTAGATTTGAGAGGAGCGTACAATCTCTTTAGGATCAATCTCCATTGCAGGGTTCTCCATGGATCCTGACAAGTTATCTGCAGTTCTGCAGTGGCCTCACCCAGTTGGTCTTCGGTCTATTCAACGTTTTTCGGGGTTCCCCAATTACTATAGAAAGTTTATTAAAAACTTTTCTTCCTTGGTCAAACCTATCACAGACATGACCCGTAAAGAGAATGATCCACTCCATTGGTCACCTACTGCCATTAAGGCCTTTTGATAGTCTTAAGACTGCCTTTGCTGCCGTTCCAGTTCTGGCTCATCCTAACCCTGTCCTGCCTTTCGTTCTTGAGGTCGATGCGTCTGAGACTGGAGTAGGTGCCTTCTTGTCTCAACGTCCTAAGCCTGACGGTTCCTTGCATCCGTGTGGTTTCTTTTCTAAGAAATTGTCTCCTGCGGAGTGCAATTATGAAATTGGCAACAGGGAATTACTGGACATAATTTTGGCACTCAAGGAATGGAGGCATCTTCTTCAGGGTACTAGCGTGCCAGTGCTCATTCTTACTGACCACAAGAGTTTAACTTATCTATCTGAAGCAAAACGTTTGTCGCCCTGATGGGCGCTATTTCTGTCTCGGTTTAATTATGTGGTCTCCTACCTGCCTGATAGTAAGAATGTTAGGGCTGATGCCCTCTCTCGACAATTTTCGTCTCTGTCCAAGGAGAAGTCTGTACCTACTCCAGTTATACTTCCTGACCTTATTTTGGCTACCATACGTACTAATTTGACTTCTCCCTTGGGGGAGGAGATCCTAGCTGCACAAACCAATGCACCTCCTGAGAAACCTAGTGGTAAGTGTTTTGTTCCTGAGAATCTTCGAACTAAACTTTTGCACACTTACCACTATCCTAAAGTCGCAGGTCACCCAGACAAGAACCAAATGATTTGGTCTGTCACTCAACAATTCTGGTGGCCAGGTCTTCGTTCTGATGTTGCTGCGTATGTTGCCTCCTGCTCAGTTTGTGCACAAAATAAGACTCCTCAACGTCTTTCTGTGGGACTTCTTCAACCTATTGCTAATGGTGAGCGTCCTTGGACACATCTTTCCATGGATTTCATTGTCGAGCTCCCTGTTTCCAAAGGCAATACTGTTATCCTTATGGTGGTTGACAGTTTTTCTAAAATGTCACATTGCATTCCCTTGAAGAAGTTGCCTACCGTTCAGGAGCTTGCTTAAACTTTTGCCTGTGAGGTCTTCCGTTTACATGGGTTACCCAAGGAGATAGTGTCGGACCGGGGTAGCCAGTTTGTCTCCAGATTTTGGCGTTCCTTTTGTGCTCCAATGGGGATTCAGCTTTCCTTCTCCTCGGCATATCACCCTCAATTCAATGGGGCTGCGGAACAGTCTAATCAAGTTCTGGAACAGTTCCTCCGTTGCTGTGTCAGTTCACCACAATAATTGGTTTGAACTGTTTCCTTGGGCAGAGTTTGCTCGTAATTGTGCTATTAATGCTTCATCCAAGTTATCCCCGTTCATTGCAAATTATGGGTTTCAACCATCCTTGTTGCCCGATTCATTCATGTCTCAGGGTATTCCGGCTTTGGAGGAGCATCTCCGGCAACTCCGTTCCACGTGGGTACAGATTCAGGATTGCCTTCATCGTTCTAGGCAGCGCCAAAAGTTCCAGGCCGATCGTAGGCGTCTGCCTGCCTGCGCCTTCCTACCAGGTTGGTGAGAGAGTTTGGCTGTCCTCCCGCAACTTGATCCTTCGTGTGCCTTCCAATAAACTGGCTCCCCGTTATGTTGGTCGTTTTCGAATACTCCGACGGGTCAATCCTGTGGCCTACGCTCTTGACCTTCCTCCTGCAATGCGCATCTCCAATGTTTTTCATGTCTCCCTCTTGAAACCATTGGTTTGTAATCAGTTTACCACTGTGTTGCCTCGTCCCGTACTATCTTTGTTGACACCCATGAGGAGTATGAGGTCAGCAGCATTATTGACTCTCGTATGTTCAGGGGCCGCATACAGTATTTGGTTCACTGGAGGGGCTACAGTCCGGAGGAGCGTTCATGGGTTCCCTCTGATATTCATGCTCCCGCCCTCCTCTGTGCCTTTTATGCCCGTTTCCCCAATAAGCCTTTTGTCCTCCCGCAGGGGGAGGGGTCGTTGAGGGGAGGGTACTGTCAGGGTTTTGTCCCTGCTTTGTTTGCCATGTGCTGCTGGCAGCCATTTTACTCACCTCTCTTGCTGACTCTGGTGCATACTGTGTGATGCTGCTCATTTCTTGCACTTCCTTTTATGGCCAGACTGGTGTACCTCATCAGTGTGAGACAGGATGCAGTCTCAGAATTGTGATGTCATCACTTATTATTTAAAGGGCCTTTGTTCAGTATGCTTTGCCCTTGCGTTGTCTCAGACCTGTTTGTGAGAGCTCCTGTGTATTACATGGCTGTCTGACGTCACTCCTTGTTCCTGATCCCTGGCTTGTTCCTGACTCTGCTGTTCTCCTTGTTCCTGATTCCAGCTCGTCTGAATACTCGCTTTGGCTTCTGACTATCAGCTCTGGTATTGATTCCTGGCTTGTTATTTGTTTTATGGACTTTTTATTATTTTTTGCTATTAATAAAGGTGTGATTATTTTTGCACTTCTCGTCTCAGTCTGATTCATGGCACCCTGACAATAATTAACCACTAAAAATCCAGGAAGTGTTAACCATCTAAATATATATCTTAGGCCACTATTAGATTTGTTGTATTTCTTTGGTCTCTTTATTAAGATACAAACAGAAAATACAGGAAATATGAACACAACATATTAAAAAAAACACAATTTTCAGAACAAAATGGCTTCTTCAGGCAAAATTCAGTATTTTGTGTGACCTCCCTTGGCACTAAGCACATCTTGAACTCTTTTGGGGAGACTGTCCTGACGTTTTCTGAAGTAATCTTCTGGTATATTATACCAAGCTTTCAGCACTTTCCAGAGTTCACCTTTAGAGTTAGGTTGTATTTTATTTATTTCTCTTTCCTGGTGATCCTATACTGCCTCTGTAATATTCAGGTCTGGACTCCGTGGAGGCAAGTCCATAACTGTCAGTGTTTTATCAGCTGTTTTTCTTTCCAAATATGATTTCACTGCACTAAAACCATTCCCAATCAGACGCTTTCCAGAAGGAATATCATAATTATAACCAGTCTGTACTTTTCAGCATTCATGATCTCATCAATTATTGTCAACACCACTGGCAAAAATGCAGCCCCAAACCAGGACAGACCCTCCACTATGTTTCACTGAAGGCCGCAAGCACTCATTTTTTTCATCTCTCTCCAACTATTCTTCTCACATATTGTCGACGATTGGACCCAAAAATGTCACACTTGGATTTGTCACTCCATAATGCTCTTTTCCACTGATCTTCATTCAAATTTTTGTGAGCTTTAGCAGCTGTTGAGCCGTTCTCCTTCAGAAAGTGTTTTCTTGGCTTCTACCCTTTCACAAAGACCATTCCTGGTCAAGCTTCTTGGACTGTAGAAGAGTCAACTTAGCATCCTGATGAAGCTGCCAGATGCTGAGCCAGGTCATTGCTGGACTTCTTCCGTTCTCTCAAAGAAGAAACTGAGAAACTTTTCATCAGATTTTAAGTTTTTCTTGGCCTTCCAGTCCTTTTTTGTCCCTAACATCTCCTGATTCTTTAAATTTCTTTATAACAGCTTGAATACCACATTTGAGTATCCTTTTTTGTTGTTGTTGCTAATTTCCCTTTTGAGAGTAGCCTTGGTGATGCAAAAGTATGATTTTATGTCTGTCAAATTCTGTGATCTTTAAAGGGACATAAAACAGGTTGGATCTATGCATATCCTAAAAGGGCTAATTAATTAAAAATTGTTTGCATAAAAAAATTGTTGCTGGCAAGTGTTTTAAAATTTTAAAAAAATAAGCCAAATGAATTACATAGCTAAGCTGCCTGGAGAAGCCAATTCCACCCCCCTTATCTGTGTTTAGGCACAGGCATTGTATTTCAACTGAGTTCACAGCTTCTAGGCATGCTCCAGCAGATAATCCCTATTCATTTTTGCATTATACCAAAACAACAATACATATAGATACAGTCATAGAAGGAAATGTGTGGGGGGAGCTAGAGCTTTACAATTCAGAAACTAAAAATAAAGGGTTAATGGCGAGGCAATGCAGTATAAATTTGCAGGTAAAGTAATTAAAGTACATATTATAATTTCTCTCTATCCCAACTTGTTTTATGTCCCTTTAATGAAGTGATGTGATTGAAAGTTGGTCTTATTAGCAAGATTCCAATGAATTAAACTCATACCACATGTGTATGTAATGCTCAAGCATGTCTTGCACAAAACTGGTGTAATAGACCTTTTTCACAGCAGTCAATTTGACATGAAATAGTTGGACAAATATAGGTGTTAGTAATGACATTAATTAGGGTTTCATTCCATTTAGGTTTACAATAGCCAGGTTCCTGCTGTTGCTCAAATGTAAGGGGAGCTCACACTAAATACTTGCCACAAATCATTTTTTCTGTTGTTTTTTTTTTTTGTTTTTTTTTTAATACTGCATACAAATATCCTCTATGTTCTGGTTGTATTCTAAGAAAGAGAGTGAAAAATAATTATATACGGTCATTATACTATATAGCTAAAACATCAAATCTTATGGTGGCCTAAGACTTGCACAGTACTATGTATGTATGTGCGATTGAGATATATTACAGTGTCATGGTATGGGGGGGTGTCAGTGCCCAAGATATTAGTAACTTGCACATCGGTGAGGGCACCATTAATGCAAAAAGATATGTATACATTTTGGAGCAACATATGCTGCCATCCAGACATTGCCTTTTCCAGCAGGACAACGCCAAACCACATTCTGCCTGGGTTACAAGCACATGGTTGCGAAAGCAGAGTGTGCGGTGCTAGCATGGCCTGCCTGCAGTCCTGACCGGTCTACGATTTGAGAATGTTTGGTGCATTATGAAGCGCAAACTAAGGCAACGAAGGCCCCATACAGTTGCGCAGCTGAAGACATGCATAATGGATGAGTGGGGGAAAATTCCACTTGCTAAACTTAACCAACTGGTGTCTTCAGTGCCCAAACGCTTAATAAGTGTTATTAAAAGTAAAGGTGATGTTACACAGTGGTAAAAAGTTGACTGTCCCAACTTTTTTGGAGTGTGTTGCAGTCATCAGATTTCAAAAACATCAAATAATGTGTTTTCAATATAGTACAGTCACTTTCAATTTCAGCAACCAGGGTGCGAGTAAAGGTAATAAAACAAAGATGTCTGGCACTCACTGGATTTTTAGCTCTGTCTGAAGAAGGGGGGAAGACCCTGAAACATCACATCTTTGAGTACATAATTGTCAGGGTTTTTTTTCCTGCTTTGTTTGCCATGTGCTGCTGGCAGCCATTTTACTTGCCTCTCTTGCTGACTCTGGTGCATACTGTGTGATGCTGCTCATTTCCTGCACTTCCTTTTATTGCCAGACTGGTGTACATCATCAGTGTGAGACAGGATGCAGCCTCAGAATTGTGATGTCGTCACTCACTGGATTTTTAGCTCTGTCTGAAGAAGGGGGGAAGACCCTGAAACATCACATCTTTGAGTACATAATTGTCAGGTTTTTTTTTCCTGCTTTGTTTGCCATGTGCTGCTGGCAGCCATTTTACTTGCCTCTCTTGCTGACTCTGGTGCATACTGTGTGATGCTGCTCATTTCCTGCACTTCCTTTTATGGCTAGACTGGTGTACATCATCAGTGTGAGACAGGATGCAGTCTCAGAATTGTGATGTCGTCACTTATTAATTAAAGGGCCTCTGTTCAGTATGCTTTGCCCTTGCGTTGTCTCAGACCTGTTTGTGAGAGCTCCTGTGTATTACCTGGCTGTCTGATGTCCCTCCTGGTTCCTGATCCCTGACTTGTTCCTGACTCTGCTGTTCTCCTTGTTCCTGATTCCGGCTCGTCTGACTATTCGCTTTGGCTCCTGACTCGGCTCGTCTGACTACCAGCTCTGGTTTTGATTCCTGACTTATTTGTTTTGTGGACTTTTTATTATTTTTTGCTATTAATAAAGGTGTGATTATTTTTGCACTTCTCATCTCAGTCTGATTCCTGGTACCCTGACATTATGCAAGGGCCATGAATCCTGATGGTGCTAATAATCCACCTTTACCTGCCATAATTTCCAGGATGGATGAACAGGATCATCGCTTGGATCAATTTGCACTAGCCCTGCAAACCCTGCAAGTTATGGCTGCTCCTGTTTCCGCTGCTGCACCTAGTCCTACCAGGAGCATGTCCAGTTCTGCACCTCTACCTCAGCAATATGGAGGTGATCCTAATCAGTGCAGAGGGTTTTTGAACCAGGTGGGCATTTACTTTGAGATGTTACCTCAGGCGTTTCCCTCTGACAGAGGGTTTTCTCATCTTGTTACTCTCTGACACAGCTCTTACCTGGGCTAATCCCTTGTGGGAGACTAATAAACCTGTGATTTCAAATTACCCTGAATTTGTGGCCTCCTTTCAAAGGGTATTTGATGTTCCGGCTCACTCCTCCTATGCTGCTAAACGACTCATGTCCATTCAGCAAGGTACAAGATCTGTTGCTCAGTATGCTATTGAGTTCCGTACGCTTGCCGCAGAGGTAGGTTAGAACAATGAAGCCCTTGTTGCCGCCTTCTTTCATGGGCTCTCTGATGCGATTAAAGACGAAGTTGCTGCCAGAGATTTACCAGAAGATCTCAATGCATTGGTGTCTTTTTTTGATCCTAATTGACATCAGACTAAGTGAGAGGCCTTCTTTCAAGGAGCGCTTGCGGAAGCCTCCTGTTCCGTTGTCTCCTACGTGTTCGTTTCCACCCATGCCTCCCTCTCCTCCCATGCCTCCTGGTCCCGAGTCACCAGGTACTGCTGGGATTCACGCATCTCTCCCCGACGGAGAGGGCCTTTAGGAGGAGGGAGGGGCTCTGCCTCTATTGTTGGTTACAGGGCCACCTTTTTGAAGTCTTGTCCTACACGGCCGGGAAACGCTCACACCTAAGGTCCTGTCGGGGGCAGACCTTGGGTGGTTTATCCTTGTCCCCGGAACCGCTAAAGGAGAAACCTTTGGTCACGGTTGTCCTTTCCTGGGTGGACTCCTCCATAGTCACCCAGGCTCTTGTTGACTCTGGTGCTGCGGGCTATTTAATTGACAGTGCTTTTGTATCAAAGCACTCCGTTCCTGTTTTGCCTCGGTCCGTTCCATTGATGGCAGGCCCCTTCAGCCCGCACTCGTTACTCACGAAACTGCTCCGTTATCCATGGCTGTTGGGGCTCTCCATTTTGAAACCCTCCAGTTCCAGGTGATAAACTTGCCGCATTTTCCGGTTATTCTGGGTTATCCCTGGCTCCAAAAGCACAATCACAGTCTCCACTGGTGCAGGTCCGAAATTTTTTCGTGGTCTCCACAATGTATTTCCACTTGTCTTCGGAAACCAGTTAAAGTCTTGTGCACTTCTTCGGTATCTCAATTGCCAGAGGAGTACTGAGAGTTCCTAAACGTTTTTGACAAGGTGCGTGCCAGTACGTTGCCTCCTCACTGGTCTTACGATTGTGCCATAGACCTGCAATCCGGAGCCATTCCTATTCGGGGCCGGGTTTACCCTCTGTCTGTTGCAGAGAATTGTGCTATGGAGGAGTATGTTGCCGATGCTCTGTCGCAGGGGATCAACCGCAAATCCTGCTCTCCTGCAGGGGCTGGCTTCTTCTTTGTGAAAAAAAAAAGGGTGGCGAGTTAAGACCATGCATCGATTATAGGGGTCTTAATCGTCTTACCATTAAGAATGCTTACCCTATTCTGCTCATTACGGAACTCTTTGACCGCCTCAAGGGAGCTACGGTCTTTACTAAACTAGATTTAAGAGGAGTGTACAATCTCTTTAGGATCAAGGAGGGCAAGAATGGAAAACAGCATTTAACACCAGGAGCGGGCATTATGAGTATCTTGTAATGCCCTTTGGCCTATGTAATTCTCCTGCTGTTTTCCAGGAATTTATTAATGATGTCCTACGAGATATGTTGCAACAGTGTGTTGTGGTGTACTTGGATGACATCCTCATACACTCACCCACACTTGAGGCTCATCGTTCTGATCTTACACGGGTTCTTCAGAGACTACGTGAGAACGGTCTGTTTTGTAAACTTTGAGAAATGTGAGTTCCATCAGACTCAAGTAACCTTCCTAGGTTATGTTATCTCCATTGCAGGGTTCTCCATGGATCCTGACAAGTTATCTGCAGTTTTGCAGTGGCCTCGCCCAGTTGGTCTTCGGTCTATTCAACGTTTTTCGGGGTTCCCCAATTACTATAGAAAGTTTATTAAAAACTTTTCTTCCTTGGTCAAACCTATCACAGACATGACCCGTAAAGAGAATGATCCACTCCATTGGTCACCTACTGCCATTAAGGCCTTTTGATAGTCTTAAGACTGCCTTTGCTGCCGTTCCAGTTCTGGCTCATCCTAACCCTGTCCTGCCTTTCGTTCTTGAGGTCGATGCGTCTGAGACTGGAGTAGGTGCCTTCTTGTCTCAACGTCCTAAGCCTGACGGTTCCTTGCATCCGTGTGGTTTCTTTTCTAAGAAATTGTCTCCTGCGGAGTGCAATTATGAAATTGGCAACAGGGATTACTGGACATAATTTTGGCACTCAAGGAATGGAGGCATCTTCTTCAGGGTACTAGCGTGCCAGTGCTCATTCTTACTGACCACAAGAGTTTAACTTATCTATCTGAAGCAAAACGTTTGTCGCCCTGATGGGCGCTATTTCTGTCTCGGTTTAATTATGTGGTCTCCTACCTGCCTGATAGTAAGAATGTTAGGGCTAATGCCCTATCTCGACAATTTTCGTCTCTGTCCAAGGAGAAGTCTGTACCTACTCCAGTTATACTTCCTGACCTTATTTTGGCTACCATACGTACTAATTTGACTTCTCCCTTGGGGGAGGAGATCCTAGCTGCACAAACCAATGCACCTCCTGAGAAACCTAGTGGTAAGTGTTTTGTTCCTGAGAATCTTCAAACTAAACTTTTGCACACTTACCACTATTTAAAGTCGCAGGTCACCCAGACAAGAACCAAATGATTTGGTCTGTCACTCAACAATTCTGGTGGCCAGGTCTTCGTTCTGATGTTGCTGCGTATGTTGCCTCCTGCTCAGTTTGTGAACAAAATAAGACTCCTCAACGTCTTCCTGTGGGACTTCTTCAACCTATTGCTAATGGTGAGCGTCCTTGGACACATCTTTCCATGGATTTCATTGTCGAGCTCCCTGTTTCCAAAGGCAATACTGTTATCCTTATGGTGGTTGACAGTTTTTCTAAAATGTCACATTGCATTCCCTTGAAGAAGTTGCCTACCGTTCAGGAGCTTGCTTAAATTTTTGCCTGTGAGGTCTTCCGTTTACATGGGTTACCCAAGGAGATAGTGTCGGACCGGGGTAGCCAGTTTGTCTGCAGATTTTGGCGTTCCTTTTGTGCTCCAATGGGGATTCAGCTTTCCTTCTCCTCGGCATATCACCCTCAATCCAATGGGGCTGCGGAACAGTCTAATCAAGTTCTGGAACAGTTCCTCCGTTGCTGTGTCAGTTCACCACAATAATTGGTTTGAACTGTTTCCTTGGGCAGAGTTTGCTCGTAATAGTGCTATTAATGCTTCATCCAAGTTATCCCCGTTCATTGCAAATTATGGGTTTCAACCATCCTTGTTGCCCGATTCATTCATGTCTCAGGGTATTCCGGCTTTGGAGGAGCATCTCCGGCAACTCCGTTCCACGTGGGTACAGATTCAGGATTGCCTTCATCGTTCTAGGCAGCGCCAAAAGTTCCAGGCCGATCGTAGGCGTCTGCCTGCCTGCGCCTTCCTACCAGGTTGGTGAGAGAGTTTGGCTGTCCTCCCGCAACTTGATCCTTCGTGTGCCTTCCAATAAACTGGCTCCCCGTTATGTTGGTCGTTTTCGAATACTCCGACGGGTCAATCCTGTGGCCTACGCTCTTGACCTTCCTCCTGTAATGCGCATCTCCAATGTTTTTCATGTCTCCCTCTTGAAACCATTGGTTTGTAATCAGTTTACCACTGTGTTGCCTCGTCCCCGTACTATCTTTGTTGACACCCATGAGGAGTATGAGGTCAGCAGCATTATTGACTCTCGTATGTTCAGGGGCCGCGTACAGTATTTGGTTCACTGGAGGGGCTACAGTCCGGAGGAGCGTTCATGGGTTCCCTCTGATATTCATGCTCCCGCCCTCCTCTGTGCCTTTTATGCCCGTTTCCCCAATAAGCCTTTTGTCCTCCCGCAGGGGGAGGGGTCGTTGAGGGGAGGGTACTGTCAGGGTTTTGTCCCTGCTTTGTTTGCCATGTGCTGCTGGCAGCCATTTTACTCACCTCTCTTGCTGACTCTGGTGCATACTGTGTGATGCTGCTCATTTCCTGCACTTCCTTTTATGGCCAGACTGGTGTACCTCATCAGTGTGAGACAGGATGCAGTCTCAGAATTGTGATGTCATCACTTATTATTTAAAGGGCCTTTGTTCAGTATGCTTTGCCCTTGCGTTGTCTCAGACCTGTTTGTGAGAGCTCCTGTGTATTACATGGCTGTCTGACGTCCCTCCTTGTTCCTGATCCCTGGCTTGTTCCTGACTCTGCTGTTCTCCTTGTTCCTGATTCCGGCTCGTCTGAATACTCGCTTTGGCTTCTGACTATCAGCTCTGGTATTGATTCCTGGCTTGTTATTTGTTTTGTGGACTTTTTATTATTTTTTGCTATTAATAAAGGTGTGATTATTTTTGCACTTCTCGTCTCAGTCTGATTCCTGGCACCCTGACAATAATTAACCACTAAAAATCCAGGAAGTGTTAACCATCTAAATATATATCTTAGGCCACTATTAGATTTGTTGTATTTCTTTGGTCTCTTTATTAAGATACAAACAGAAAATACAGGAAATATGAACACAACATATAAAAAAACACAATTTTCAGAACAAAATGGCTTCTTCAGGCAAAATTCAGTGTTTTGTGTGACCTCCCTTGGCACTAAGCACATCTTGAACTCTTTTGGGGAGACTGTCCTGACATTTTCTGAAGTAATCTTCTGGTATATTATACCAAGCTTTCAGCACTTTCCAGAGTTCACCTTTAGAGTTAGGTTGTATTTTATTTATTTCTCTTTCCTGGTGATCCTATACTGCCTCTGTAATATTCAGGTCTGGACTCCGTGGAGGCAAGTCCATAACTGTCAGTGTTTTATCAGCTGTTTTTCTTTCCAAATATGATTTCACTGCACTAAAACCATTCCCAATCAGACGCTTTCCAGAAGGAATATCATAATTATAACCAGTCTGTACTTTTCAGCATTCATGATCTCATCAATTATTGTCAACACCACTGGCAAAAATGCAGCCCCAAACCAGGACAGACCCTCCACTATGTTTCACTGAAGGCCGCAAGCACTCATTTTTTTCATCTCTCTCCAACTCTTCTTCTCACATATTGTCGACGATTGGACCCAAAAATGTCACACTTGGATTTGTCACTCCATAATGCTCTTTTCCACTGATCTTCATTCAAATTTTTGTGAGCTTTAGCAGCTGTTGAGCCGTTCTCCTTCAGAAAGTGTTTTCTTGGCTTCTACCCTTTCACAAAGACCATTCCTGGTCAAGCTTCTTGGACTGTAGAAGAGTCAACTTAGCATCCTGATGAAGCTGCCAGATGCTGAGCCAGGTCATTGCTGGACTTCTTCCGTTCTCTCAAAGAAGAAACTGAGAAACTTCTCATCAGATTTTAAGTTTTTCTTGGCCTTCCAGTCCTTTTTTGTCCATGACATCTCCTGATTCTTTAAATTTCTTTATAACAGCTTGAATACCACATTTGAGTATCCATTTTGTTGTTGTTGCTAATTTCCCTTTTGAGAGTAGCCTTGGTGATGCAAAAGTATGATTTTATGTCTGTCAAATTCTGTGATCTTTAAAGGGACATAAAACAGGTTGGATCTATGCATATCCTAAAAGGGCTAATTAATTAAAAATTGCATAAAAAAATTGTTGCTGGCAAGTGTTTTAAATTTTTTTAAAAATAAGCCAAATGAATTACATAGCTAAGCTGCCTGGAGAAGCCAATTCCACCCCCCTTATCTGTGTTTAGGCACAGGCATTGTATTTTAACTGAGTTCACAGCTTCTAGGCATGCTCCAGCAGATAATCCCTATTCATTTTTGCATTATACCAAAACAACAATACATATAGATACAGTCATAGAAGGAAATGTGTGGGGGGAGTTAGAGCTTTACAATTCAGAAACTAAAAATAAAGGGTTAACGGCGAGGCAATGCAGTATAAATTTGCAGGTAAAGTAATTAAAGTACATATTATATTTTCTCTCTATCCCAACTTGTTTTATGTCCCTTTAATGAAGTGATGTGATTGAAAGTTGGTCTTATTAGCAAGATTCCAATGAATTAAACTCATACCACATGTGTATGTAATGCTCAAGCATGTCTTGCACAAAACTGGTGTAATAGACCTTTTTCACAGCAGTCAATTTGACATGAAATAGTTGGACAAATATAGGTGTTAGTAATGACATTAATTAGGGTTTCATTCCATTTAGGTTTACAATAGCCAGGTTCCTGCTGTTGCTCAAATGTAAGGGGAGCTCACACTAAATACTTGCCACAAATCATTTTTTCTTTTGTTTTTTGTTGTTTTTTTTTTAATACTGCATACAAATATCCTCTATGTTCTGGTTGTATTCTAAGAAAGAGAGTGAAAAATAATTATATACGGTCATTATACTATAGCTAAAACATCAAATCTTATGGTGGCCTAAGACTTGCACAGTACTATGTATGTATGTGCGATTGAGATATATTATATATATATATTTTTTTTTTTATTGCCGCAATATGAAACTGCCAGGGTATGCGGTTTCAAAAAAACTTCTCTCTGTGACCGTGTGCTCAGGCTGCCAGCGGGATAAAAACAACTAAATGTGACCGGAGAGTACAGAATCGGGATTGTGTGTCCATCCAGGTGATGGAGCTACTACCCGCAAAGGATGTCAGGAGAGGCTTGAACGCTGTGGTAGCAAAATCAACAGTACTGTACTGGGACACGGGTGCCTTAGAAAAGCCGATTGCCAGCAACCGCTGCATGTGGAGCATTCTGGAGGCCACATAGACAACAAGTGTAGTCCTGAGAAACAAGTGCTATCTGCTGAGAGCGGACAGGAAAAACTTTCCATGGGACTCAACACTGCCGACATACAGAAACTAACTTGCCTAGAATCAATCCCTTTCCTCACACCTGCCCCCTAACTATCTCCTCAGCTATGACATTTTCCCTTTTTTAATATATCCAGCCCCAATAGCCTGTACTGATAGAATGCTATCTGCCTAGTTCAAGCAGCTCTGACACAAGTTTTAAAACTAAAGTCCAAAGATCGGTATAGCACTCACAGGGGGGTATGCAAGCCACTCAGGGGAGCCACTCACTCCCCCCAAACAGAGAAGCAAAAAAAACAAAAGATGGTGGCAGCACAACTTCCTTATTGGAGCTCAAACAAATGCAAAAACAGCAGCAACGTTTCGGGTATGTAACCCTTATTCATGCTAACATGCAACTGTAATATACTCCTATTTATACCCCAGAGGGCGCTCTAGGGTCAACTCTTGACAACCTTCTTAAAGGCAATCTATAAACAGTAATTATACAAATCATATAAAAGAAGGTGACAAATCCTACTCTCACAAAAACACCACTATAATACTTAATTACATGCCATAGCCTAAATTACTATCTGCAAAATAAAACGGATATATATGTTTATACAAATGTTTATATTTACAAAAAAAACTGACAAATCCCAATCTCTGTTAAGACCAACTGGGTCCATAGTTCCTAATTTATAGATCCAAAAGGATTCTTTTTGTTTGAGGATACGTTCCCTATCTCCCTCTCTGCACAGCATAGCTATATGTTCTATTACTTGAAATTTCAATTGATTTATAGAGGGGCCCATTTTGATGAAATGAGACACAGGAGCTTTAACATTACCGGTCCTGATATTACTTTTATGTTCAACAATCCTGTCTCTAATGGCCTTAGTTGTCTCTCCTACATAGCTCCGTCCACACCGGCACTTGATCATATATATCACAAATTGGGTATAGCAAGTATGATAACCGTTGATGTCAAATCTTTTCCCAGTAGTAGGGTGATAGAAAACAGAACCCTTTATCATGTTATTACAACACAAACATTTCAAGCAGGGATAGCAACCTTCCTTTTTACATGAAATAAAGCCTTGTGTAGATTTCTTTCTAGAGCCAACATCAGCTCTTATCAATTGTTGTTGGAGGTTGAGACCATGGTTGTAAGCAGGCATTGGATAATCCTTAAACTCTCTTTAATATAAGGATTACAATCTGCAAGAACTTCCCAAAGCTTTCTAATAATCCGTTGTATCTTATTACTTTGGGCATTAAACTCAGAAACAAATACAAGACGATGCTCATCTTTCTAACTACCCTTATTCGGACTAAGTAAAGTCTCTCTGGGGATGGATGATGCATATTCCATTTCTTTTTTTATAATAGAGAGTGGATACCCTCGCTTCAAAAACCTATAACTTATTTCTTTAAGTCTAATGCCAATTAATTCATTTTTAGAGACGATTCTATGTGCCCTTAAAAATTGACTGCGAGGAAGTGCTTTCAATAAAGCTGGAGGATGGGCACTATTATATCTTAATATACTATTTCGATCAGTTTCTTTTCTAAAAAGATCTATTTTAAGAGAGAGGTCATCTTTATTCACTTTGGTATCCAAGAATGATATATTATCCTCGCTCCAAGTCAATTTAAATTTAATGAGCCTGGTGGCACCATTAAGATCTTTAACAAAAGCCATGAGGGAACCAACGTCGCCCCACCAAACCCCAAAGATATCATCGATATAGCGCCAACCAACAGGCGCCATACCGATGAAACCTCTGGTGAATACAAATCTTTCTTCAAAGATATTCATAAAAATATTGGCATTATTGGGGGCGACGCTGGAACCCATGGATGTCCCCTGAATTTGGATATAGTAGTCTTCAAACAAGAAGTAATTACAATATAGGATACAGACCAGCAGTTGCAATAAAAAATCTTTATGCGCCTTAGTGTACTTTTTATTGGTATATAGTACAGATTTAACAGCCCCCACCCCACTTTCATGGGTAATGGAGGTATATAAACTCTCCACATCAAGACTATATAACAAAAATGTATCTGTCTCCAATACCAATGAATCTATCTTTCTTAAAAAATCACCTGTATCTTTTTTAAAAAGGAGGTAGAGATTTTAACATATGGCCTTAGGATACGGTCGAGAAAGATGGATACATTAGTTAATACAGAGTCCGTGCTTGCAACAATTGGATGACCAGGTGGTTCAGAGGGATGTTTGTGCACTTTGGGTAAAGTATATATCACGGAAGTGCATAGCTATGCCACGCAGAGGGGGAGATAGGGAACGTATCCTCAAACAATGAGAATCCTTTTGGATCTATAAATTAGGAACTATGGATCCAGTTGGTCTTAACAGAGATTGGGATTTGTCAGGTTTTTTTTGTAAATATATACATTTGTATAAATATATACATCCGTTTTATTTTGCAGATAGTGATTTAGGCTATGGCATGTAATTAAGTATTATAGTGGTGTTTTTGTGAGAGTAGGATTTGTCCCCTTTTTTATCTGATTTGTATAATTACTTTTTATATATTGTCTTTAAGAAGGTTGTTAAGAGTTAATATTGAATTGACCCTAGAGCGCCCTCGGGTGGCTTTAGGGTATAAATAGGAGTATATTTCAGTTGCATGTTCGCATGAATAAGGGTTACACACCCGAAACATGCATTTGTTTGAGCGCCAATAAACAAGTTGTGCTGCCACCATCTTTTGTGTTTTTGTTTCTCTGTTTGGGGGCAGTGAGTGGCTTTCACATCCCCCTGTGAGTGCTATACCCATCTTCTGACTTTTTTTTTTTTTCTGCCACTCTTGGTATTTGCACCCAGGAATAAAGAGTATAATTTCCTGAAAATAGTTTATTATGGAGTTAACACAACAAAGCCTTAAAGGGATACTAACCCCAAATTTTTTCTTTCATGATTCAGATAGAGCATGCAATTTTTAAGCAACTTTCTAATTTTCTCCTATTATCATTTTACTTTGTTCTCATGTTATCTTGATTTGAAAAAAGCAGTAATGAAAGGTTAGGAGCCGGCCCATATTTAGTTCAGCACCTGGGTAGCACTTGCTGATTGGTTTGCTACATTTAGCCACAAATCAGCAAGTGCTACCCAGGTTCTGAACAAAAAATGGTCAGGCTCTAAAGCTTACAGTACTGCTTTTTCAAATCAAGATAGCATGAGAACAAAGAAAAATTGATAATAGGAGTAGATTAGAAAGGTGCTTAAAATCTCATGCTCTATCTGAATCAGGAAAGAAAAAAATTGGGTTTAGTATCCCTTTAAGACTTTTTCCTACTCTGACATAGAGGCTGCTAGGATTACTACCCTCACTAAAGGCTCCAGGGACTTCTTAAAAACGGCTTCAGTGGATTGTTCTGCGAAATATTTAGAAAGAAATCTATACAAGGCTTTATTTCATGTAAAAAGGAAATTTGTTATCCCTGCTTGAAATGTTTGTGTTGTAATAATATGATAAAGTGTTCTGTTTTCTATCGCCCTACTACTGGGAAAAGATCAACGGTTATCCTACTTGCTATACCCAATTTGTGATATATATGATCAAGTGCCTGTGTGGGCGGAGCAATGTAGGAGAGACAACTAGGGCCATTAGAGACAGTATTTTTTGAACATAAATTAATATCATGACCGGTAATGTTAAAGCTCCTGTGTCTCATCATTTCATCAAAATGGGCCACTCTATAAATCAATTAAGATTTCAATTAATAGAACATATAGCTATGCCACGCAGAGGGGGAGATAGGGAACGTATCCTCAAACAAAAGCAATCCTTCTTTTTCAAATAAAGATAGCAAAAGAACGAAGAAAAATTGATAATAGGAGTAAATTAGAAAGTTGCTTAAAATTGCATGCTCTATCTGAATCACGAAAGAAAAAATTTGGGTTCATTGTCCCTTTAAGTATTATAGTGGTGTTTTTGTGAAAGTAGGATCGTCCCCCTTTTTTTTATCTGATTTGTATAATTACTGTTTATATATTGCCTTTAAGAAGGTTGTTAAGAGTTAATATTGCATTGACCCTAGAGCGCCCTCGGATGGCTTTAGATTTTAAATAGGAGTATATTTCAGTTGCATGTAAGCATGAATAAGGGATACACACCGAAACGCTGCTGTTTTTGCATTTGTTTGAGCTCCAATAAGACTGCACCATCAGCCAGTTCCAATTAACCCCTTCAGTATACACACAGACAGTCCCAGCCATTCATCACAGTATCCACAAATACAAGTCATATACACTTTTCTCCTTTCAGCTAAAAACAAAGGCTACTACTCACTCTCATTCACACTGTCAAACCGCTCCAAAAGCGGAAGGCCGACGTCATCAGGGAGCAGAGGCGGAACGTACCATGCAGCTTGTAGGTCACAGGGGTGCACACTGTGTAGGAACGGCCAGTGCAGCCGTATAAGCAAAAAACGTATGTACACAGGTACAGTAGCACTAGAATAAGGAGCACAGGTGAAAAAAAGGGGCTAAAAAAAGGAAATATAAAAAATATAAACCTTTATTTAAACATAGTTAAAAAATGAGTACACAGACTAGCAGACTCCCTGACTAGTTTTGTGCTCCATTGAGCATAGGGTGAGTCTGTTCAGTATCTTCTCCCTATTTAAAGGGGAAGTACACCTGTTGGTAATATAGTATATTAAAATGCAACAACATACTGACATATAAAAAAATAAGCATATATACATCAAAACATAGTATTATTCCTCAGTACATGCACAATGGAAATGGAAAAAGTACAAATAAGCCACAAAAAGAACAACCCTAAAAAAAAAATAAAGTAAAACAAATGGAAAAAGCACAAAAATAATAATGATAATAATAATTCATTGCTTGTACATCAATCACAAAAACCAAACAGTGCATATTCAAAGCCAACTAGTGGAAACCTCTATATTACTTTATTATAATATACCTAACAAAAATCAATCTAAATATACAAGAAATGAAAAACAAAAACTGTTTTTTAGAAAAAAAGCAAAATAAATAAATAATTAATTAATAAAAAATAATTAATAAATCCTACATTTCATTCAACAAAATAACTCATGTCCCATTCTCTATTCAAACCTAAGGGGGTGATAGTTCTGAGCTTGTATATCCAGTATAACTTATTTCTATCTCCCCCCCCCCTTTTTTAACTATGTTTAAATAAAGGTTTATATTTTTTATATTTCCTTTTTTTAGCCCCTTTTTTTCACCTGTGCTCCTTATTCTAGTGCTACTGTACCTGTGTACATACGCTACTACTCTATACTCATCTTACTTGACCTCTCTGCTGCCTTTGACACTGTTGACCATCCCCTTCTCCTACGGACTCTCAGCTCTCTTGGGCTCTGTGACACTGCCCTCTCCTGGATTCACTCTTATCTCTCTAACAGATCCTTCTCTGTCTCTTTTGCTGGTGGCTCCTCCTCTCCATTGCCTCTGTCTGTTGGAGTACCCCAAGGCTCTGTCCTGGGTCCTCTACTCTTCTCTATTTACACCTCTTCACTGGGTAAACTTATCAACAGCTATGGCTTCAACTACCACCTCTATGCTGATGACACCCAGATCTACCTTCCCACCCCTGCACTCTCTCCTGTCAATTCTCACATGAGCGACTGCTTGTCTGGCATTTCCTCCTGGATGGCCTCTCACCACCTAAAAATAAACATGGCCAAGATTGAACTACTTCTAATCCCCCCCCCCCCCCCCCCAACTCTACTACAGTTTCTAATTTTTCCATCACGGTTGGCGGCACCACTATCTCCCCATCACCCCAAGTCCGCTGCCTCGGAGTCACACTTGACTCAAATCTGTCCTTCATTCCCCATATCCAACTGCTCTCTTCATCCTGCCGCAACCACCTACACAATATCTCCAAAATCCGTCCGTTTCTGAGTGACGAAACTACTAAACTGCTTATCTACTCCCTGGTAATTTCCCGACTTGACTACTGCAATAACTTGCTAACTGGCCTCCCTCTCTCCCGCCTCTCTCCCCTTCAATCCATCCTAAATGCATCTGCCAGGCTAATCCACCTCTCTCGACTCTCAGTTTCTGCTGCACCTCTCTGTGAGTCCCTTCACTGGCTCCCCATTCACAGCAGAATTAAATTCAAAATTCGCACTTCCTTGAGCCGTCAGCCTCTCCCCTAACCTCTCCTCCTTTAAACGTTCCCTAAAGACCTTTTTGTTCAGGGAAGCCTATCACCCGACTCATTAACAAATGAACTTCACTAACCCAACAGTTACCCTCATCTCTCCACTAATATCATTCCCACCTTTGCAGTCCCCACCTCCTGTTTCCCAACCTCTACCCATCTAGATTGTAATTTCTCACGGGAATAGGGCCCTCAATTCCCCTTGTATCTGTCTGTAAAATGTTGTCTTATTGTATTGTTTCCCTGTTGTACTTCTATCCTTGTACCCCTGGGCAGCGCTGCGGAATCTGTTAAAGCTTTATAAATAAAGAATAATAATAATATACATATGCTGATTTACCAGTTTCAAAAAATTTTTTGCACACACAGGCTGCCTCACGCAGCAATTAGAATATGCACAGCCAGCTTCTATACAATGCCAGTCTCCCATTATCCCCAAAAGAGTAAGAGAACATGTCATAGGAGGTGGGGTGGTCATTTCAGTGAGAATTTCACGCAGCAGAAAGCAAGGTAAAGTAAGTAGCCTATAGGTCAGCACAAACTGTATTAATAGGTAATTTTAAAGAGACATTATACACTTGATTTTTCTTTGCATAAATGTTTTGTAGATGATCCATTTATATAGCCCATACAGGTTTTTTTTGTTTGTTTTTTAAGTATAGTTTTTTGCTTATTTTTAAATAACATTGCTCTGATTTTCAGACTCTTAACCAAGCCCCAAAGTTTTAGGAGAATACTGATGTATATCTACTCTAGCTTGCTCCTGTTTGTGTAAAGGGTCTTTTCATATGTAGGGGAGGGGGGAGTGTCTGTTATTTCCCACTTGCAGTGGGTGTACTTTTTTTAACAGAGCTAAACTGGGAGCTTCTAAGTAAGTTTTTAAAAAGGTTTTATACTGGATTTTTATATCAGTACCTGTGCATATTATTATTTATAGGATTGTCTATTACATGCAGTTATATGAAAATTTGTGTATTCTGTCCCTTTAACAGTGGCTAAATTAAAACTGGAAACAGGAATTTACGAACAAAAACTATAATTTATTCTGATGGGTTGATGATATTATAATATGTTGTAAAATAGTTGTTTTTATTGGGTTACATGTCATATTAAAAGTTAATCCATTGGGTATGTGCACTGTTCCTTGGGTCTGTAATGCTTCAGTTATGTGAAATATGTAAAATGTTTCCTGGATGTGCAGGAACAGACACATTGTTGTGTTTTGCTTGAGTTGCCAGATACATACATATGGATATGAGAGTGTGGTATGTGGGTGTTGTATGAGAGTGTGTGTGGTGTGGGTGTTGTATGAGAGTGTGTGTGTAATTACCTTTTTATGACACTTTTAAGTTTAACTTCATTTAGAAATAAAGTACGGACACATTTCAGTCACTTTGTCAAAAATTGCTATAAAAACATCTAGCTGTATTAAGCCCTTGATTAAAATAAGGGTGCATAGTGATAAAGAGGCGGATCTTTGAAAAAAAAATTGGCGTGAATTTTGAGCGTGAAAAAAAGTGTGCGCAAATGGCGCATCAGTGACATCACAATAGAGGCTGAAAAAACATGAAACGCTGCAAGCACATTCGTGTGAGAGCTCAGTCCCGTGCATCTGTTCGAATCCAAGTGGTATCATCTTTAAATCTATTTATACTTAAAACTGTTCCTAGACTAAAAGAACCGCTACAATTACCCTGAAGTTATTAGTAAGCGTTTATCCAAACCATCCCATCTTTCCAAACACAGTTTTTAACACAAAAGGAGAATAATTGCCTACCCCTGGGCTGTATATAAACAATATAAAACTAACTTATAATATAAGTGCCCAATCCATAGCTATGAGTCTATCTTGTATATTACTTGAAAACCAAGCATAAAAATAGGGTCACAAAAAGTATGAGGTATCAGCGCACTGGGTCTTGGGGAAAACAGTTTGAAGAACCCAGTAATAGAGTATAGGTCAGGATCACTGGCAGCCAATGGGTTT